>NC_142601.1:38886207-39079160 GCF_041222555.1 Hakea prostrata | reverse complement strand
ATGAATATTTGAAAACACATTAGTTATTGAGTTTTATATAGACCTATACAAATGTTGCCCCTTTGCGAAGACAATGTATTATTTTAAATGAGACTTTCAAGTACACATATACGTAGATATTGCGAGTAAACCCAGTGTGAATTGTTACGGAGGATAGTAAGAAGCGGAAACCAAATGCAACGGGAGTTGGTTTACATTATTCAAAAAGCATCAGATTCACAACGGAAAGTAAGGGAGAAGATTGTTTGTACCAAAAGCGGATGTGATTGGCTCGATATTGGTAGACTCATAATCACAGGTGTCGGGAGAAGTGAATTCCAAGTAATTGTTTGAGAGAAATTACACAACAACTTGAACCCTCATTGAATGTGATATGCTAGATTGGCCTCTATTGAAGCATTTAATTTTTTGGTCCTGCCCTCATTTACCCCGAAATCCACTTCAACTATGTCACGAAGAACATAAATACTAAACCAACAAGGGGAAGTTTAAGAACAACCATGACGGGCATGAGTGAAGCTGGTTTATAATTATTAGTAATTTTTTATTATTATTATTACTATAATAATTCATCCCGAACAAAAACACTTTTTTTACAAATTTTAAACCTACACGACTTTGGTTCATCTTGATTAACTTTGTAATCAATTAAAAAGTAATGGAATTAAAAGAATGCTATGTACAACTATGCTTTGGTGGTACTTAATAAAACATGCTATTTTACAGCCAATTCCCATACACCAGATTCCATTTCTTGAACAACACCCAAAATAATTTAGGTTAACATTCGGAAATTCTCGGATAAACATGTGGATTGATAAGGTAAATCTTACTGTTAACCGAACAAAATATTCTTAACAAGTGAGACACAGAAGAAGCGGGGAAGTAAGAGCGCAAGGAAAGATGGAAGAGTCGAATCGGAAACTGTGGAGAGTGTTTATTCTTCTTCATAACCTTAACACGAGATACGGAACGTTTGCTCTAAAACGTTCCGACCCCTTCTTCATAACCTTAACACCATTCTTCTTCTCCTTGTATATGGTAACCGGGAATATTTCTCTTAGCCTCCTCGTTGCTGCTTCTAGGGCTGAAATCTGCAACTTTGGTGAGAGAGAGGATACGATTGAACTTGATAATTCAAATGGAGAAGGAAACATTAAATGAGCTATTTATTTGTTGTAAATATGGGCTAGGCCCAGGCCCATATGAATCCTGAATCAAATTGTTCATGTGTCCACATACTGTGTACTCTATTGAGCCCAAATTTAGTCCAGCCCTGCTCTCTTTTACCCTCATCAGACTGGCCGACGGTGATTCGATCAATTTGATTGGGTTTCACTAACCATGGTAAGCCACTATTACAATGATGTGAACAAAAAAATGGCGCCAATCTGGGGAGCCATTACTTGTCAGTTGTCACCTCAGAAGCAAAATTGCAATTTTTGGTCTTGGTTTCTGTATAATGAAAATTTTCTTCTCTGTCTGTATAAGCACATTAGTGATTTTCCATTTGCTCTCTGGAATCGATTGAAGCACTGGTTTTGGTTATCTGGGTAAACTTGTATTCGTTGAAGCAAAAAAGAAGTGAATGCAATGGGTGGTTATTCAGGTGTCACTCTGGATTTGGAAGAAAGTTTTACACAACAAAATCGTAGATAGTATCAATTTGCTCTCACGTTTCTCCCACAATATTATTCAAGTACCACTAAAATCTTATGAGAACTCCATTTGAGCCTCTGTTTTGAAGCGAAACAAGATCTGTAACAACTCAGTGGTGGCGTTTACCTCATTCAAATTGCAGTTGGTGAGTCCGATCATTTTGTTTCTGTTATTTGGTATAGAGAGTGGCTTCGTTGTGATATTTGAATAACAAACGCCACTATTTATGCTGCTCATATTTATATTTGTCTTTAATCCACATATTATGAAATGTGACCCATGAAACTTCAAATATCCATTGATTCGTTGGTCCACAACATGCCCAACTTTTTCACTTCGTCTATTCACATGAAATGATTTTCTTTGGACAATAATATATGATGTGATTTCTGATACTAAAAAAAAATAAAAAAAAATAACAATATATATATATATATATATATATATATATATATATATATATATGGCTTGGTTTAAGGATTAAGAAGATTAATTTATTTTAGTGATAATGAAGTAGACCAAGTTGATGTTGCATGTATTAGTTTAAACATCACTTCGTTTAGTTAACATTGAACAAAATGATATGGTTTGTTATTTGATTGAATTTTATATATGTGTATCCTATTTTATTGATGTTGAATACACATATACGTTTGCACCTAGTTGTATTTCCGTCCGGATCTTATTCGACCATTATTGGTATGTTATACTTCCACCCGCAAATCTCGTCATGACCAACAATTTATATATATGTTCTGTGGGAATTGTTTGTATGACCATTTTGTACTGATGTTTTAATTCTTTGTATGACCGTAAATTGTATCGGTGGGATTGTTTATACATCTATTTGGATTTTGTGTTCAACATATCTCTGTCTTGGTTATTCTACTTTTACTCTTTCTACAACCCAATTTTGTCTACTACTATATCATGGTTAAATGGTTATATTGTAGGTGAGCTACCATTATAAAGGAAATTTCTCATATTAGATAATTTGATATTTATAATTCTCATGCATTTCCATATTTATTGTGCACATTACATATGAAAGCGAATGACTTCTATATTTTCCTGGTTTTGGGTCCATATGTCTTGTGTAAGTCGTTGTTATTGGGTTTATTAAATCAATTTGTGATACGATTTTAAATTGCACCGTTGTCTCATCGACTTAATTACTTATCGAGTTTTATGCATCGGAAATTTGTGTTCCCGGATGTTGTCATGTCATATTGTACCTTAAGGCTTCATCTTTGTTGTTTATGAATCTTAAATCTTGGGGCCATTCCTAACTTTTATTAATGTGTACTTGTGGTTTACTATGAAAGTTTCATCAAACAATGGATGACAATGTGACACCTCGATTAGGCATGGAATTTAAATCATTTGATGAAGCGTATAATTGTTATAATAAGTATGGGCGCATGAGTGGGTTCGGTGTTCGGAAGAGTTATTTACACGGGAGCACGACAGGATAAGAGTGTCATCGTGCAACGGTTGTTTCTTGTGTAGTAAAGAAGGATACCGAATAGAAAAGAGAGGGAAAGGAAACAACATCGTCCTGAAACTAGAACAGGCTGTTTAGCAAGGATGATTGTAAAAAGAGATCATGAAGGACGATTAGTAGTTGACAAATTTGTGGATGAACACAACCATGTTCTTCATGTTGAAGAAGCTGCACATTTGATGCGCTCCCAGCGTGCAATATCAAGTACCCAAGCCACGGAAATAGCAATGGCTGACAGAAGCGGAATGGGAACAAGAATGACATTTAATTTGATGGGTTTGCAAGCAGGGGGCAATGAAAATCTTGGCTTCACAAAGAAAGATTTGCAAAACTATTTGAATAACAAACGGCAGCGTGATTTGGCATATGGGGATGCCGGGAGCTTGATGCTATACTTAGACAATCAATGAAACTTAAACCCTGCATTTGTTTATTCTGTACAGATGGACAGTGAGGACAAATTGACTAATATATTTTGGGCTGATCCACAGATGCAATGTGATTATCAACTATTTGGTGATGTGGTTGTGTTTGATACTACCTTCTGCACAAACAAAGAAAATAGACCATTGGGTGTGTTTGTGGGATTTAATCATCATAGGACTCTGGTCGTATTTGGAGCTGCCTTGCTATATGATGAGACCACTGAGTCATTTGTATGGTTATTTCGAACTTTTTTTTGGAGTTAACGGTGATAAGAAGGCAATTACAATCTTCTTGATCGAGGATCTTTGCAATGGCGAGGGCACTAACTGAGGTTGCACCTAATACACGCCATGCATTGTGCACTTGGCATCTATTGCAAAATGCAAAGAAACACCATGGATATTTGATGAGTGACAAGTCACAGTTCTTCAAAATTTTGAACAAATGCATATACCATTATACGAAGTTGATGAATTTGAATATGCATGGACCAATTTAGAGAAAATCAAGGGGTTCTAAACACTAGTTGGCTAGATAGAACATATGAAATAAGGGAGAAATGGGCATGTTGTTACATGAAGAACTGTTTCACACTAGGTGTGAGGAGCACACGATTGGCTGAAAGTTTTAATGCTGATTTGAAACAATGTCTTGGCCGCAAACTTGTTCTTCTAAGGTTTATGAGACATTTCCGGGATGTTGTGGGCGCAAAACGTGCAAATGAATTGAAAAAGGAATTTGATGCACGTAACGAAGTTCTTGGGGTGCACATTCGTTGAAACCTATGTTGAATCAAGCTTACCAGTTATATACTCCAACTATATTCAAAGAGTTTTTGAAGGAGTTTGAGTTGGTGGATAGTCACGCTATCAACAGCCAGAATGTCGCAAATATGTATGTTGAATATGTGATTTTGAAGGCAGATGCAACTGGTTCCTTTACGGGGAAAGCATACGAGTATTGCGTAATACGAGAGACCGAAAGCGTAACATGTAGTTGTAAGAAATTTGAGACTGTTGGGATCTGTTGTGCCCATATGTTAAGAGTTTTCCATTATCTCCAACTCATGTGCATTCCGATAAAATATTTTTTAATGAGATGGAGAAAATCAGCCCGAGATGTGCACATACTTGACGGGACACGAAGAGAAGGGGATGCAAGGTTTGAGGCTGATGGAGAAGTAAGTTGCGTACAGCGAACTAGGCTAATTACTCCGTCATTTTTGAAAGTCATTAACCAAGCATGTGAAACAAGTTTTGGTTATAACATACTATGTAAGCATCTGAATGGGATTGTCAACGATCTAGAACATGTAGACGTTCCTTCACATCTTGACCAACCCTCCGAAGTAAATGGTGAAGCGTCAGAATTTTCCGGTTAAAACCAAAACAGTCTCGAGAAAAGGGGATCCGGAAAAAGAATCAAGCCCTGGCATGAAAAAAGTAAAAAGAAGAGGATTTGTCAACCTAGTTGAAGGACGGGGCTCCATACAAGTATCATTGCCGAGTCGATTATTTGTCAATGTTTGATGGCTATAACACATGCTCAACTTCGGGTAAATTTATTTTATTTTTCAGCCAAACATTGACATTGTTCATATAATTTTCTTGATGTTGCACAATTACTCTTAACTATTTGTGTTGTTGGATTATCTGACACTTACCTTCCTCCCAATATTCAGTTCAACTTGGTGTAAGTACTGATAATTCTTCATCTAAGGTAACTGCATTAAGTGATAATCTCTCCTTTCTATTGCTCATTTATGTAAATAATTTCAAACTTATTATTTGCTTCTATTTTGTCGTTGGATTATACAGCACGTACCTTCCTCCCAAAATTCAGTTCAACTTGGTGTGAGTACTGATAATTCTTCATCTAAGGTAAATGCATTAAGTGATAATCTCTCGTTTCTATTGCTCATTTATGCAAATAATTTCAAACTTATTATTTGCTTCTATTTTGTTGTTGGATTATACAGCACGTACCTTCCTCCCAAAATTCAGTTCAACTTGGTGTAAGTACTGATAATTCTTCATATAAGGTAAATGCATTAACTGGTGTTTTGTGTTTGTATTGCTCTTTTATCTTAATTTCAAACTTATTATTTGCTTCTATTTTGTCGTTGGATTATACAGCACGTACCATCGTCCCAAAATTCAGTTGCGTTGGTGACATTTGAGGATGCAGAACGAGTGTCTCATTTTCAGACAATGAGGGACATACATGGGTTTATCATATTCAAACATTTTGTATTCCCCTTTATTTTGTATATGGATAGTGGTAGTACTTTGTATCAAACAATGACGGACATTATCTGTATCATTCAACTATATTAGTTACAACACCACTTTTTTTTTAATATGCATAGTGGTAGTACTTTGTATCAAAGGATGAGGGACAATATCTGTATCATTCAACTATGTTGGGGCTGGTTCACAATTTTTTTTTGTATATGCATAGTGGTAGTACTTTGTATCAAAGGATGAGGGACAATATCTATATCATTCAACTAGGTTGGGGTTGGTTCAAAATTTTTTTTGGTATATGCATAGTGGTAGTACTTTGTATCTAAGGATGAGGGGACAAAGATCCGTATCATTCAAACACATTGTTAAAGCATTCCGATGATCTTTCGGCCTGGAATTTTGGTTACATCTTATCCAGCTTAGCAATGTCAACAAAATAAATTTGATATCCAACAAGCTAAAGGAAGCACTCATATTGATTTTAACATTCTTGATCCATAAAAGATAAGTAGAGTGGAGGAGACATCATGTCATATTGTACCATGTCTCTTCATTGAATAAAGGGGTTGGTTCCCTTTATAAGGGAATCAGCTCATTTGGTCTCTGTGTTCACAGATGAAATGGCTGGTTCCCTTTAAAAGGGAACCGGCCCGTTTCGCCTACGAGTTCATCGATTACGAGGTCTGGTTCCCTTTAAAAGGGAACTGGCCCATTGCTCTCTGTGTTCTTCATTTTAAAAGGGGCTGGTTCCCTTTAAAAGGGAACTGGCCCGTTTCGCCTCTGTGTTCATCAGATTACAGGGGCTGGTTCCCTTTAAAAGGGAACTGGCCCATTTGCTCTCTGTGTTCATCAGTTTAAAAGGGGCTGGTTCCCTTTAAAAGGGACCGGCCCGTTTCGCCTCTGTGTTCATCGGATTAACGGTCTGGTTCCCTTTAAAGGGAAGCCCGTTTCGCCTCTCTGTGTTCATCAGTTTAAAAGGGGCTGGTTCCCTTTAAAGGGAGCGGCCCGTTTCGCCTCTGTGTTCATCGGGGGAAAGGGGCTGGTTCCCTTTAAAAGGAACCGGCCCGGTTCGCCTCTGTGTTCATCATATTACGAAAGGGGGCGGTCTGGTTCCCTTTAAAAGGGAACTGGCCCGTTGCTCTCTGTGTTCATCATGAGAACGGGTCTGGTTCCCTTTAAAAGGGAACGGCCCGTTTACGCCTCAGTGTTCATCAGACCAAAGGGGCGGGTTCCCTTTAAAAGGGAACTAGCCCCGTTTCGCCTCTGTGTTCATCATATTAAGGGGTCTGGTTCCCTTTAAAAAGGGGCCGGTTTTTTTTTGTGTTCTCTGGTTCCCTTTAAAAGGGAACTGGCCCGTTTCGCCTCTGTGTTCATCAGACGAAAGGGGCTGGTTCCCTTTAAAAGGGAACTGGCCCGTTTCGCCTCTGTGTTCATCGGACGTGCTGGTTCCCTTTAAAAGGGAACGGCCCGTTCCGCCTCTGTGTTCATCATAGTACGGCTGGTTCCCTTTAAAAGGGAACTCGCCCGTTTCGCCTCTGTGTTCATCAGATGAAAGGGGCTGGTTCCCTTTAAAAGGGAACTGGCCCATTTGCTCTCTGTGTTCATCAGATGAAAGGGGGTGGTTCCCTTTTAAAGTTCCTCAACGTATTTATAACTCTCAACACAGAAGTGGAAAATGGAGTGATTATGTTTGAAGTCTTGTTTCAACCCCAGGAGTTTTGATGGAAAGAGGGAGTATCTTATTGATTCCCTTTTCAACGGAAACAACCATATTAATTTAACGGATCACAGAGACTGGAGGGGTTAGTTCGTTTAAGAACGGAGCAATGTTAGTGTTAACTACACAAGTTTAAAATAAATTCCTTTTCCGAGTTCATGCGTATGAAGAAATAACACAACGCATTTAAGAGGAGGAAAAAAATTCCATTTCCGCGTTGACGCGTCTATCACTATAAGCAAAACATACAATTCTATGGAGAACAGAATTTTATTGCAAATAAATTTGAAAAAATCAGACAATCTGCTCTGAAATCAGACAAGGTAGTGAAAGTCTCATGTTAATGCACAGTTTCATCACTGCCAACCATACGAATTACCAAACACCACTTGAACCTGTAACAAACTCCAACCTACCTAAAATTACTTCATACATTCCGTATGGGGAGATAAACTCAATCAACCTATCTCATTACATTTAATCTTAGCTTAACAGGAATTTTGGGTGTGTATATGGATGTAATCCATGAATTCCACACATAGTATATTCAAATATCAAAATATAAGAAATATCACACATAGTATACTCAAATATCAAAATATAAGGAATATAAAGAAACAGCAACTGGGAACCTTACTACAACTTCTTATCTGTCTATTAAATAAGCATTGTTCTAAGGATTGAAACAAAGAATCCCATTCAAGCAAAACATCCAAATTACATTTAATCGAATAGTCAACCTATTCGATTCGATGCGAATCCTTCACTTCAGCGAGAAGGTGGTGAGGAGTCCGGAATATCTGGGATGCCCAGCTTATTGGCGACTTGATCCACGCGCCGAAGAATCTTCCGCACATGTCTTGAGATATTTGAAAATTTGTTCTCAACACGCTCAAAATCATCTCCAGTCATGTATGGATCAACAGCAGTTGTGCTCCTACACCCGGAGGCCGCACTCCTACATCCGCCATCTCAAGATGGAATTTTTTTCCATGGATTTTAACTTCATTGTTCTTCTTCTTATTCTTCCCACTTTCACAATCCTCCCCCTCAAGATCAATCCCATAGGTAGTAAAGATTTGGGTAAGCAGCCGACCATATGGGAGAGCACGATTGTGGGCATCTTTTGCATACTTCATCATTCTGAGAATAATGTACGGCATGTTGAGCTGCCTCCCTGAATGAATGCAATGGGTGACATAGGCTTCAAAAGAACTCAGCCGTTCACGGTGACCTCTTCGTGGGATAATGTTGTGTTGCACTATGTAAGCAATTGCATGAGGAATTGGTTTCAGGTCCTTCAACTTCACGCTGGTGTTACCCGTGTAGTGAACCATTATATCACTATAAGTCCGACCAACATCAATGAGGTGATCAAACTTCTTCCTAGGCTCCCAAAAATATATTTGTCCTTCACTTGAGACTCCTAGCCTTTCACCCAGCTCTTGAATATTCAAGGCAATCTCCACCCCTTTAACATTGGACGGGGCATATAAGTTTCCCTCCTCCTTGAATCTCAAATTGGAATAAAACACTTTAACCAACTGGTAATAACACTTAGGAGGTAACTTTAGGATGTTATCCCACCCAATCTGCTTAAACCTATCTGCTACACCTCCTCTCTGAAAAGAAGGGATGTCTACATCCCTTCCTTCTTCTATACTTAGCTTATTAATCAGAATAAATGACGCTTTTGCTTCGTCATCCACCAAATATGAAGCCTCGCCTTGCTGTTGCTTTTGTTTCCCTTTTTTAGCCCCTTTGGCCTTCTGTTGTGTGGTTGCCTTAGGAGCCATTTCAAAGTGAGACTTATGGTGGTTTTGCCTGCATAGATGCAACAAAACATATTAGGTAAACAACATATTATTAACATGAAACTAAAGTATAACAAAACAAATACTAATTATACAGATGAGAGTCATGAGACAACATTAAAGAGAGAACACAAACAATCTAAGCATGAAAAACATTCAGTCTAGACATTAGTTATTCAAAATTGGATGCCAACCATTGGCCTGGATTGAAACCTAGCCCGAACAAGTCATATTATAGACAAACATTTCCACGCCCATGTGCCAAGCGTCCACCCACACTCAACACATCACAAACACAGGGAAATAACCCTCTAATGTTAACAACAAAAATGCTTCAAATGTACAAACCCTACCAAGTTAAAATAAAACCCATTAACACAAAAACGGGTTTGATCACAAAATTATCAAAGTGAAGTACTTTAAGTTCTAAACATTAACGAATGAAGTGATAAAATATCCACAGATTGCATAACAACATCAGCATTTGAGTATCTTAGGCTGAGGCCCCACTTCTTCAGCATTCCACATGATACTAAAGGTACATCACTATAATTTGTAGCTCATAAAACATTTATTCGCACTTATAATAATCTTAACCTAGGCCAAAGTACATCCACGGCATCATCACCTATCAAAAGCAAATAATAAAGGAAGTCCAAATCACAAAATCAGTATGACAACAAACAACCAAATTATTAAATGCCACAATATCATCAACATTGCTCGTCACCACCATTTTTATTGCTCCCCTGCTGGGAAACCAACTTATGTTTGCCCAATAATGGATGTTATCATTGTTTCAAATATTCTGTTTTCAAAATTTATTCATAACCTCGTCATTGTAAATGACTCCATTGAGAATTACGACACTCCACTAAATAGTTGTATATCCAAAATAATAAAATGCATTGGTTTGAACAATGAATATGCTAAAGATAGGATCTTATACGAAGGTATGCATTAACAGAAATCAATTATACTATAGCCATTGACATGAAAGGACTTCATCCAAATCAAAATTTTCAGAATATGAGTGCATGGGTGATGACCAAGGTCCCTGGGAATGAAAACCACATATATCTCAATATTGTCCTACAGAAGTTGCATCATCAAAAGGTTCAGTCATTTCGCTGAAGGGCAAGATGGCAGGATAAACCGAAATTTCGAACCTTGTTAGTAGCACACATCAAAAGCCTACATCTTTTTCCCCTCTCTCTCTTGACCTCTTTAATTATGAGGTATGTCCTTGCTAGATGAGCTAATCCCTAGAAGATGAGACATTTACATCAAGACTTAAATAACTTAAATAATTGTAAAATTTTTCCAATTTGCAGAAATTGATGGAAAGATTTCCAAGTGCCTAATCACAATAAATAAGTCAAGGTTTTGCATCCAACAATCTCAACAGCTTCTTGCTTTGTGCAATACAACAGTTCAACTACACATTCGAAGAGGTTGAGATAAAAGTATTCCCTATTAAACAACACACACTTTTTTTATTCTATTCGAGAAATGCCAAATACAACCAACAAACAACAAAAGAATGGATACAGCCCACAAAGGGGTTTCTTCTTTTTCTGATAGAGTAACAGTACAACCAACAAACAACAAAAGAATGGACTACACCCCACAAAGGGGTTTCTTCTTTTTCTGATAGAGTAACAGTACAACCAACAAACAACAAAAGAATGGATACAGCCCACAAAGGGGTTTCTTCTTTTCCCGATGAGAGTACACGACAAGGGCCGGAAAGCAAAGATGTCAACCTATACATGAATACATGAAATGCGGTTAAATAGACCCCATAAGGAGGCCATGAATTTACATAATACCCGAATGCGAAAAACAAAGACACCGCCCATCGCATACAATTGGATCCCACAAAAGTATGTATATCCGCCCACCCTTGCTCGAAGTATGCTAACGATTTTGACAACCTCGGTTTCCATGAAAATGACATATTCCAGTGTTCACAATGATGCCTACTTCTTCTTATTAGGTAATTCAATGGGAGTAAATTTGGAACCAGAATTGACTTTTTAAAACAAAAACCAACAAAAACCAAACCAAATACAATTCATTATAGATTCAAGTATCTAAGGCAAAAGCCAAACCGTAAAGTACTAAATTACTTATTCCCTAACCAAACCATGTATAGTATAGTGATTTTAAGTAGAACATACCAATATATATGTTATAAATATGGTCTATTAAATCGTATAAACTCCAAATAGAACAAGAAACTGTTTATGAATCCAAGAAGTGTATCTGAAACCAAACCTACTCAACACACTTTTTGTAAATGAATATGCGTGGGTTGGGAGGAGGAGCGGGGTTGTGGGTTACGCCCATTGACAAGACGCAACACGGAAGAAGCCCGAGAAGTTAGATAGGGTGTTTGAGAGAGAGAGAAAGGAGGGATGGGGGAGCAACAATAATCTTGCACGAACCTTGTGTTGGACTGAGGATTGCGGGGGCGACAAGGCCAACATGATATTCTTCTTTGAGGTGGATGACAAGGGTACAGATGCCAATGGAGCATCTATAACTAGTGCTTCGGTCAAAGACACAACGATGTCTCATAAGGTAGAACCGATTTCTTCGGAGGGAGAGCTGAAAATTGAAATTGCAATAGATCCTACGAGATAATTAATAGCAATATGGTCTTCCCGAAGGAGAGTAAAGGCCGGTGACTCGGTGGTGTCACAACCTACAAAGAGATAAAAACACTTGTATCGGGGGAATCGGCATCGGGGCGGATGCAATCCGAAATCGATTGACCTCAAGCACTTTGCAATAAATCATTGCAGTCCAACCTTCTATACAAGACGCTAGAGGGTTGTTTTTAGGGATACGTAGGGAGTCAGCTGAAGAGATAAGGCCTTATGGAGCAATGTCGGGGGTAGCAGCTAATCATAAGCAATGGTAGAGTGGCCATGCATTGTTTCTAGCCATGGACAATGACTCGCTGGCATTAACGGTGTCGGTGGCTTCCCCCTACTCGACTCTCCGATAGGGAAGGGGTGACAAGTAGGCGGGAGATTCCGAGTGGGTGTACAGCAGGTGAAGGGAGTGGTTCAGGGGAGGTACAGGGGAGGGATTAATGGATTTTACGGGAGGAATGGTTTGTAGTGGCATCGGGGGCCAAGGGACTAGGGAGGAACAAGTTAATTGCCAGCCTTTACTAGAGCAAGCAAAAGCGGGGTGGATCAAAGACTTCATAGTAACGACAATGGGGAGGAAGGTTTTCAAAAAAACGATTCGGGTTGAAGCTCCAACCTTCTTTTTCCTAAATAAGAATAGAGGGAGGCAAAAGTGAGGCGGCAAAGGCTTCCATACTAATTCTCACATACAACAACTTTGGTGGAGCTAATTGTGGCTTTGTGCGAGTGAAATATAAAATTTTAGACTAATTCAACCACAAGTCGTACTCATTTAGGAGGTCTAAAAACCACAAACAAATTATATTAGTGAACATTGTAATCGACTCAACAAAATACACTGTCAACTGCTTAAACTTAGGTCAAAAAATGAAATCCACATAAAAGAAAACACAGCAGAAAATCATTAACACACGTATCTCGAATCACACTCAAGAAAAGTAGAATAACCTCTACAACTTAACAAACTAACATAGACACAAAAGTAACCACTTCTATATTTTGAGAAACCAAAGCAGCCGGAAGTGAACAATTTCAAATGAAGAAAAAAAAATTAAGAAGAAGCAAAATTCGCACTGAAACAACAAAGCAAAGGAAATAGAACTTGTTAGGGATAAATTCGCAACTGATACAGTACCCAAGATGATACAGCTCTATTCCACTCAAACATTCTACTGACTTCTAAAGCCTGATAAGTTTTCTATTCTTTGGTGGAAGGGCAGGGAGCAATACAAAGGTGAAAACAAATCCTAAAGATTGCAAATACAAGTGAACCACATTCCTTCAACAACATGGTTAAACAAGACACCACATTAAAGAAGAATAAGAAAAATATCACAAAAGTAAGAGATCTTGGAATACAATATATAACAACTACTACTTGACAAAACGAGGTTTGATCACTATCAACTCATATTTAAACATCCCGTAGAACGATGGCAATCAAGAGTGGTAGGAAAGGGCTGTCATTCAAAGGTGGCACCATAAAATTTTATTCATAGAAACAACCTAACCATGTGCATCAACCATACATAATAGAATTGGCAGCAAATCTCTCGGGTATCTCAAGATAAGCCGATCAGGCTTCTTTCGAAGGGACCACAATGATGCTCCATTAAAGATGATGCAGAAAATTATCCCCAATAAGGTAATCAGTACTTTCGAACACTTTAAGTTGGCTAATCACATTCAACATGCAAATCCAAACTAATTGGCAGCATAAAACTTCATCAAGTCTGCAATAGATGTGTCTCTAAGGAAAAGACTGTTATGCTAGTCATGCACAAGTGTTATTGACATACTTTTAGAAAGGAAATGTGCCACTAACCACACCTATCAAACAAGCGACCCAGGGGTAAACTTGTTCAAGACAAGACTTACAATAAATAGATAAACAAATTGCACCAATTAAACCCACTTGAAGAAGGAGACAAATGACAACCGGACACACCCAAAGTGACCCTTCATTATACAAGGTCACCGTTCAAAATAGCAGCTCGAAAAATTTAAACTAACCATTCTCTCTACAGGATTTACCAATTGAAATGAGAACCATTAAGACACTCTAAAAGTTTACCCAAATGCATCAATTTTATGCAGTACACAGAAAGGTGCTAGTGTAATTGGATTTCAGATTCCATTTACAACAATAATAGAGTACCATATGACCTAGTGAAAACCATGACAACAGTTTTGGATGTACAATATAGATTCCAACCTCGTTGTCCAGTAGACAGTGAACTGATTATAAGTTTCTGAAGCATGGCTATGTTTTGGTTTTTCGATCCAGGTTAACCATTGCATTCCTTCCTATGCTAGTGCATCTTCATGAAGATCAACTTGATTTTCTAATCAACTTCTTTGGGGGTAAAGGATCATCAACTTCTTTGGGGGTAAAGGATCATCACGAGACCGGTCTCCAAATGTGGCTCGGGATTTTGATGAGTCAAAAATGCCTCCGAGAAGAGGCATTGCTTCCTTATTTCCAGGTGGTTTTATATGTTTCTTTTTCATTGTACAGTCTACTAATTGTCTGCACCTACTACTAATCATTGGTATTATGACTAGTATTTGTTGTCTATATTTGGAGTTCCAATATCCATTCCACACATTAGTGTCATTATTTGACTTACAAACTTACAGTTACCTTGCATTGATCTATACTTACAGTTGAATGCTAAAAGAACAACAACATTAAACCCCTCCACAACCCCACAAAAAGGTAAAACAACAAATACTAAAAGAAACCGACCAAATCAAGTTATTACAGAGCATTTTTCATCTTTAATCAACGACCAAATCAGGGTTTCGACCACATCATCAGGAATTTCCATGGTAAGGGTTTTATGAGTTGGTTATTACCTTTTTGAAAGAAGAATCGCAGAGACGAGACGAGACGAGACAATACCAGAATCTGAAATCGATTTCTCTAAATCGCAGATGGAGCTTCTCCGCTGCTTCTTCTTCTTCTCCGCTGCTTCTTCTTCTTCTCCGCTGCTTCTTCTACTTCTCCGATGCTTCTTCTACTTCTCCGATGCTTCTTCTTCTTCTCCGCTGCTTCTTCTTCTTCTCCGCTGCTTCTTCTTCCTCTTCGATCTCAACTAACGATGCTTCTTACGGAAGCTTCTTACGATTTCGCTGCGATGAACACCCTAACCCCTACAGGGTCTTCTTCTTCTTCTTCTCTGCTGCGATTTCGCTGTAACTTCAGATCAGCCAACAACGAAAACAGAAATGAAAATGAAATGGGCGGGTTGGTTTTTAGCTTCTTACGATTTTGAACTGGTTGTATATACGGTTACTGTACAACCGTATATACGTATAGGCTGGTAGTATGGAATACACGTTTAATTACATTTACTATACCCAGTCGAACCGCCCAGATGGACCGGTTGGTTTGCATCAGACCGAACCGAACAGATGGAACTCTGTTCACACGGTAAACGTAAAGGGGTAAAGGGGTTTTTTCATTATTTAATGAGAAGGATAATCCGGGCCGCCCGACCCCCAAGGCGGGGGGCGCCTCCCCCCGGGGGGGGGGGCCAACCCCCCCAACACAAGAAGATGTGGGCGGGGGGGTATGCGGCCATTGAATTAAGTATGTAAATTGTTATTAAAAGTGAGGATATATTTGTCAATCAAGTTTAGAAACGTAAGCATAGTCTGGACTCGTTTGCTTGCGACTTACGAGAGGAAGAAGGGGAGAAGGCCCTTCCTTAGGCCTCTGGCTTGGCGGTCTTCCAATCCTGTCTTTACTTATTTGGTCGGCAATTCAACTTTCAACCTCGTCAACTCTGACGATCAACGATCGAAGGAGGTCTTCTTGATAAACCTTTTTGCTCCCTTTCTCGCTACGTTGAGATCTGGAGTTTGCTTGTTGGCTTTAATCGATCAGGTCCGTCTCAAATCTCCAGCAAACGTACGGTTACGGTTTCAGAGCAATTTCCAGGTATTGATTCTCTCTTTTTCAGGTATTTAGTGATGTTGTAGTTAGACATCCGTCGGGGAATTTTATTTTTTTATATCAGAGCTTCATTTCTTAGCGAAACTGTTGCTTGTTGAACTACTATTCTTAGTGAATGATTCTTAAAATTGTAAACATCTTCCTTGAAAAAAAAAAAAAAAAGGTAAATGGAATTTAAGGGGAGATGAGGTTTTCCGGGTTGAAGAGTATATGTTTTGTTGTTGTTATTATTACATCAATTGCAGCTTTGAATATTATTCTTTGTTTGATTACTGTATCCACAGTTTCTAGCTCTTGACTCTGCTTTCTACCACAAGCCATGGCGGGCGTGAGCTTTTTGAATTTTCAAGTGTTGTTGAGGACTGTGCAGGCATTAGTGGGATAAGGTGATAGGTTGCTAATATGCTTTAAGATAGAAACATAGAGCTGGGATCTGAAGGCTTACATGCAACCTATAGCTTGTTAGGAGATGGGGGAGTACCAAATCCGAATTGGCTGTAGAAATCTATCCTTACATGCATCTAGGGTATTCAAGAAAGCCAAAAGCTGGGTATTGGATTACCTTTATGGCGTCATACAGGCAACATCCCCGAGGAACTCTGCACTTGTATTTTCGCCTCTAGGATATTCTTCAAAAATGGAGGCTATTTTAAACCGTAGGTAGGAGGGGAGGAGAGAATTTTGATGTATGAATTTCATACATGCATGTTTTCATTCTTCCCCTTAACCAGATTAGAAAGAGAAGGAACCCTAATCTGACGGGGCTTGACAAAACAATTGGTAGGATCCTATAAGATTATAATTTAGTTTACTTTATATTAAACATACAACAACTTGTGATGGGTTAACTATTTATATGGTGGTCAATGGTTCAATTTGAGCGGTTTTTGTTTGGGCTTAACGGTTTCAGGTTAAAAGCACTAAGCCCAAACATAGTTCATTAGCAAAATTGCAGTTTTGTTCTGGTTTCGGTTTGGCATGGTCTGGGTTTGGGTTGACTAACACTTTAGACTAGCAGTTTGAATTTGGGTTGGATCAGTTTTGAGACCATTACCAACTTGTTATCAAACCATTATAGCCTGTTTTAATATAAAAATTATATGGGTCTTCGATCTTGCCTCTTGGGCTTAAAGTCCAAACAATCAACTCTCTTTCACTTCTTTAACATCTTTAAAGTAAAAAACTTAGAATTCTGTTAAAGAAAAACACATGAGATATCAAT
Source organism: Hakea prostrata (assembly GCF_041222555.1). NCBI lineage: Eukaryota > Viridiplantae > Streptophyta > Magnoliopsida > Proteales > Proteaceae > Hakea > Hakea prostrata. Next base: position 39,061,948 of record NC_142601.1, on the reverse strand, counting down.
ATAGAAACATAAAAAAGAAACATAAAAATCTATCATTTCAACACAGTTTATAGTTTCATAATATTTGCCTCTTTAACCTATTCCAAATCTCCATAAAAAAGGGTCAAAAAATACTCAACAATGTCCTTACTGCCGAGCCAGAGTCTGCCCCGCCCCCTTGTGTTGGACCCACAGGTGGAAGAAGAAGAAAATCTTCGTCTCCACCAAAAGAATGCGGAACTAAAAAAAAGACTATGGGAGGAGCGCCAAAGGGGAAGGTTCCCTAGGCAAAAGATATTTGACTGAATGCTGCGTCTTGCTTCGCTTAACCTTTGAAATGAAGGCGAATTGATGAATGGTTGCCCTCTTGCGCAATTGGACTGGTTCGGTCCATCCCATAACTGAAGGTTGGCGCCCTTATTCTGTCAAACAAAAACTAATATAAACATATGCTTCCACACTTCACAATTCAATAAATAATAACAATCCATTATGTCCTTCATCACTCATAAAAATAGATCAATAGTAATGTTAGCTCCAATAATTATAAAAACTAAGAATCTTAAGTAGTTACAATGGGTAATAACAGTTTGTGTATTTTTAACGGTTCAGTCTGGATAGTGGTTTGGTCCATTCCGTTCCAGCTACACGGTTAAGGGGCCACTAATGCATTGGACCAAGCCAAACCCAAAACTCAGTGGTTTTTTAACCCTGAGCCCATAACCTCTCCAATAAGCCTCGATTTGGGGACAAAATTAACGCCCTTAACTATTTGCAAGTGACACTTCCTTAAGTGGGTGGTAATTCACTATTGGCAAGTGACAGTTACATAAGTTGGCTAAATTATTTACCCCATTGCCTATCCACTTAACAATATCACATAACCTTTCTTACTTTCAAGTCCATAATCAATTTCCATAACTATAATATAAGGTGCACTTGCTGTGTTTCAATGTTCAATTAATAATATTTTGAAACAAGAATCATTCTTATGATTTAACACCACCCCTATATGCCTCAGGCTATGCATGTCCATTGCAAAGTTGATTCATGACATTTAATCACGCAAGTGCTAAATCGAATATTAGGATACATGATCTCATAAAGAAACATAGCCTTATTTCTTGCACACAACCCCTTATATTGAATTTGAAGCAAGGTTACTTGGTTTAGTATGTGTTTGATGACAGTCCTAGAGGCCTTGGCCCCAATCTTGGATTACAAGGGTGCGGGTGATCGACCTGGAACCTGCCGGTTGATCTGGTCGATCAACATCAATCAACCGGCAACTTTGTCTTGCTAAACTTCAGCTTTCTCTTGTCCCCTACCTTTGTTCGGGGTTTTTGGCATAATTTTGCGTCACTTTGATTAGAGTCCTTAGGGGGTTTCATGTTTGTATCTAGAATTTGATCATAATCGAAATTAATTAGGTCTTTCAGTCCTCCTCTTAATTAGAAGGAAACAATTCCCAAGACCATACTCCAGAACTTTTAAGTAGCCACCTAATCCTAGAATTAATGGAACCTCTGAAATTCAATAGACCTTAATAGAAGAAAGAAGGAACAGCTAGGTGGATTTATAAATTATCTTGGAATGAGATAGGGTCATGTTCAATCTCCATACAACAGCCCTGGGGTCCCCTCTTAGTTTTAGGCATGAATTCAATGGATCTTAGGTTTGGATCCATTAGTCATGGTAGAATAGGTGGGAGAATGGGAAGGGGAAGTAAGAGTCACCTAGACTTAGGAGTTACCTCTTGAATTCAAAAGCCATAGGTGTCTCTTCAGCAAGGTGGTAGCTCTCCTTAAAAGTCCTTAATCTTCTAGGTCTTTAGGTTCTCCTTCCTCTCTGAATTTCTTCCCCAAGTTATGAGTTTTGTATAGGGCTCTAGGTAGGGTTTAAATAAGCCAAGTAGGGGGCACTTATGGTATTAAGGAGTCCCATTCACCATGGTTCAAGATCTTGGACTCAAGGGAAAAACTGAGATGTCGCTTGAGTTAATTAGAGATCTCAAGCGAGATCTGGTAATTTTTGAGGGCCCAACCGGCTCAAGTGAGATCTAGTAATTTTGGAGGGCCCAATTTGAATGAACTTGATGACCCATCTCGGGGATTTTTAAGGGTTAGGTTGGGCTTAAAGTTGGTACTTAACCTATTTTAGGCCTTTTAAACATGCAACATTATAAAACATGAAATATAGAACCCCAAGTTGAAACCAAAAATTGTCCCAGTAATGATCATGCAACGTCATAAAATACGAAATATAGAACCATCAGGACACATAAATGAAAAGCAAATGATAAGGTACACCAATTGTTTAGAATTCCATCCATATAAGTTCAATATAACATAATCATTCTCGACTCTTATACAATACTACAACCATTATAAGTTCATAAAAGACCTACTCCACTCAAGGTTGAACATATGTTTAGTCAATACTCGAAGACCTACTCCAGAATATAGTATTTGTAAAATCAAATTTGGAGGGAGAATTTCACCTTGGTTGAAGAACTTCTTCAAATAGCCTTGATTGATCTTGTTTTCTTGATGTGCATGTGCTAAACCTTGCTTGGGAGTGTTGTAGGTGAAGATTTGGCGAGAATCGAAAGTAAAAATCCGACCAAAATCTAAATTGGAAGCTCACCGGCAAGAGAGGAGCGAGACAAGGTCGAGACGAGACTAAATGTTGACTTGTCTCGTTTGAGTTATGTAAAACATAAACCTGGTTAGACCAAGATCTCAAATCAAGGTCTTAGTCGAGTTTTCTAACTTTCTAGGACTCGCCTGGGACTTTCTAGGCCAAAAAAGAGAGATCTTGAGCCAGATCTTGGCAAGGTCTTGCAAGATATCTAACCATGCCATTCACGGACCTATTTAAAATCCTTGAGTTCCTTCGAATTGACCAGTTGGACCACACAGTTGACCAGCTATTGACTGCATGGTGATCCATCCAATCTACCACCATTGTTTGATAGGAATAGGGATTTTAGCCCTTGCACTATTTGGGATTTGACTTGGTCAATATAGGTCTATTTGCTTTGATTCTTTTTGCGTTGTTTTCTTGACTTAAAGGGCTTTATCTTATAAGAAGTGCTTGGGTCCACGTTCTGACCTTTACCTGTCCTAATGTTGTTGAGGATCGTTGTACTGTGGTTTGACAGAATTCCTAAGTATGTCAGATTACCTTATCATCCAATCTCTTTGATGTGCATCCCTTAGAAGTAGGCAATCCACCTCCCTAAATCCGTTGAATTGGGGCCTCTCCTCTGGGATTCCATTATGGATATCTAAGTTGGGTCCACCTCACCATCTTCTGGAAGTTCGGATTCTAGCACACTACTGCCCACCCTGATGGACCATAGTCCAACAGTGGTTGATCCATCGGGTTGGGTTCCTACATTTTTGCAATGGTTTAGGATCTTGTAGGGTTATTACAAAGCATTTCAGCAAGTGAGCACTTGACCAATGTGCAATGTACAAATACTTATAGTACAGAACAAATAAAAATCATCCAGCTACGAAATACTTTTGTACTTAATCCATGTCTATCATAAATTAAGGAACGATTAATATCTTTGGATGAATTAACCAAAGACATTCAAGATGGGGTCCCTTGGTGTATGTTTTTTGTTGATGATATTGTGTTGATTGATGAGACTCGAGTGGGGAGACCAAATTAGAATCATGGAGAGCAGCTTTGGAATCAAAAGGCTTTAAATTAAGTAAAACGAGGACAAAATATCTAGTTTGTAACTTTAGTCATGATCGGGTAGATGATGAGTGGTGATACTTGATGATAAGGAGATTCCTCAGAGTGAATATTTTAGGTACCTAGGTTCAATCATAAGTAAAAGAGGTGATTTAGAGGATGATGTTTTCCAAAGAATTAAAGTATGGTGGATGAAGTGGAGAGGTGCATCTGAGGTCTTGTGTGATTGGCGTATTCTATTAAAGCTTAAAGGAAAATTTTATAGGACCATTGTTCGATCAGCTATGATGTACGGTGCAGAGTGTTGGGTTGTTAAAAAGAATCATATAGATAAATTCAGTGTGGTAGAAATGAGGATGCTAAGATGGATGAGTGGCAAAACTATGATGGATAAGATAAGGAATGATCATAATAGAGTTGGTTTGAGAGTTGCTCCCATAAGTGATAAGCTTCGAGAAAATCGTTTGAGGTGGTACAACCACGTTCAACAGAGACCTATAAATGCCCCTGTATGGAGAATTGATATAATCCTGATTGAAGGAACTAGAAGAGCTAGGGGTAGACCTAAGATAACCTTAAGAAAAGTGGTGAGAAAGGATATACATAGCTTAGGCCTAGTATCTAGCAAGGCCTCAAACAGAACTAATTGGAAGGCAAGAATCCATGTAGCCGATCCCATTTAGTTGGGACAAGGCTTATTGTTGTTGTTGTTGTTTAATATCACTTACCTCCCTCTTAGTCGACCAAATAGCACTTGGACCCCTCTTCATTGGACACTTACCTCCCTTCTTATCTGACAAAGGTATCAACCCCCTATCTCCTGTTAACTTTTTAGTTAAATTGTACCTTTATAATATTTTTTTAGAACCCCAAACTACCCTTAACTGGGAATATATTTTAGTGAAAACCCAAAATTTCCCTCAATTACACTAGTAATTAAAAGACTAAGTTACCCTCAATCTATATAATTGTTAAAACCCCAAAACACCCCTCAATTCCTCTATAGGGTCTTCCTTCCATGTAATCATTTAAAATGAAAAAAAGCAAAGCTGACTCTTCTTCTTTTTCAACCTCTGGCTCCTTTAAAATTTTAGAATTATCTTTGGAAAATCACAAATCTCTACTTCTTTATTCCACAGAGATCTCCAGCAAATCAGAACCAAATTAAGTTGCAACTTCACAACTTCCTTGTCCCATAATCTAATCCAACAACTATAAATTATTACCAGCACAGAAAACACAGAATCGATGTTTAATTCTGTCTGGGATCAAAATGCCCTGTTTTGTTTCTGCCGCTGCAAAGCAGAAGTCCATCCATGTTATATCTACTTGGGTGAAAGTTCCTGCAACTAAATCATACATTGATAAATCCACTCACTCAGTAGCTAATGTGTACTCAGCCCTCAACATTCAACTGTTCTATTGCTGCTCAGATTCCCACAAGAAAACCCTTCCCTAGATATAACAGACTAAAGGTTTCATCTTGCAGGGGTTAGGCAAAGTTATCTCTGGTAAATTGCCAGCACATTGCAACCCGTTGCGTTCTGTTGAAGCTCAAACACAATCTACTCCGACATCACATCTCTCAAGCTAAAACCATCTTTGTTGTATATTTTATTAGCCGTGAAACTGGGATAAAAGGAGAAGTGTAACAGAGCAAAGTGTGTCTACCTGAAGCTAAGCCATAGATGAATTTGTCACCACCTGACATCACTTTGAAGGGGACTTGTGGATTTAACAAGATACATCACTTACTAGATGGCAGATGATTTTCTGTAAGGAAGTGGAGGCTGAAGAAGATGAGGAACCGGGTTTCTTTTCATTTAATGAAAGGAAGATGTCTAGGTCTATAGAGGAACAGAGAGTTGTTTAGGGGTTGTAAGAATTAAGTTAGTCGAGGGTAATTCAGTGTGTTAAACTGCTAATGTAATTGAGGGTAATTTTGGGTTTTCACTAATAATATATTCCTAGTTATGGTAGTTTTGGGTTTTAAAAAATAATCAACAGTAAAGATACAATTTAACCGAAAAAAGCTACCTAAGAGGGGTTTGCTACCTTCGTCAGATAAGAGGGGAGGTAAGTGACATTATCCAACTAAGAGGGGGTCCAAGTGCTATTTGGTCAACTAAGAGGGGAAGCAAATGCCATTTACCCATTAAAGAGCCTACTATGTCCAAATCACAGCTGAACAAATGAGAGACACCAATAACCAATTGGATGATGGCTCATGAGGTTGGCTGCATCAGTATGTTTTCAATGAGTTTATATTGGTCTTTGCTCATGGTAACATAACCGGTACACTTTGGATAATGTGCAAATGGATTCTCTAGCACATGTCTCCAACCTCTATACTTTTATTTCCCTCATTGTGGGGGATCGGTTTTGTTGTGGGAGTAGCTTATGATTTTGGTTGCTGTCCTCACCCCAATAACTAAAATTGAAAGGTAAATACATTGATAGTTTCTTGAATATGATTATTTGTTGCACAGAATCTTGGTTCCCCTCTTCCCCAAGTATGTTTCTGACTTCATTGATTCTGACATGTTGTCACCTTCCTTTCTTCTCTGTCATTACAGAAATGTATGATAATATGGGAGGACTGTCTGGGGCACCAAGGCCCCCCTTGGATCCTCAAAGCAATCCTTTTGGGAATGCATTCTATGGAGCTGGTTCAGGGCTCATCCAAGGTGGACTGGGTGCATATGGAGAGAGAATCCTGAGTTCAGGCTCTGAGAATGTACAAAGCATTGTAAGTTGCATGTCGCTGCTATAAATATCTTGATTTTAGGGATAAGAATAAGAGAGATTCACAACTCAACAATCTGTGGTTTCACCACAAGCCACATGTTACATATATTTAAGTATTTAACCTTAAACTTAGTTACTGAATTTCTGGATTTACAAGCGTCTGATAAATAGGATTATACCTCTGTGCATGACCTTTTGGTTGTATTTGGGTAAAATGACTTATAAACACCTGTCTCTGACCAGTAAAAATGGTAACCATGTCATGGACAATCATAGCCAAAATTCATATGGTACAGTTAACCCTGACATTTTGACAATCTGTCTTCCCCTTGTGTAGTGGCTCTCATTTCAGATGAAATATAATAATCTGGTGTCTTGGTTAAATTTGGGCTGTGTAACGGGTTACAAACCACTTCTGTAGTCTGCATTGGAGTATTATCGTTTGCTTCATTTATTTTATTGCTTGCACCTTTCAGTACATCTTTCTCACTGAATGTTCTTTAATATGAACAGATAAGCAGGTATTTCTCTGATCTCCAGTACTATTTCCAGGTGAATGATCAGTATGTCCGGAACAAATTGAAAGTTATTCTGTTTCCATTCCTACACAGGGTAAGCGCTACTAATCTCAAATGTTCTTTCAGCTAGTTGCTTGTTTGTCTTAGAAGTTACTAAGTTCCGCATTTCATGCAGGGGCACTGGACAAGGATAACTGAACCAGTTGGAGGCAAGCTCTCCTATAAACCTCCAATCTATGACATAAATGCTCCAGATCTGTACATCCCCTTGATGGCCTTTGCTACCTATGTGGTTCTTGCTGGCTTCTTTCTAGGGCTTATTGGGAAGTAAGATGTTTAACCCTGATATGTTTCTTTCCTGTCATCTATTTTTGCCTCCACTTTGTGAATTGCTTTTGTACATTTGACATTGGAGTTTAGAAGTCTTTGTTGTCCCTTCATTTTGCCAGGTTTAGCCCAGAAGCTTTAAGTCTGCAGTTCACAAGAGGACTACTTGGCTGGTTCTTTCAAGTCGTGCTGCTTAAAGCATCATTATATTCATTGGGGATTGGGGAGGCACCTCTGCTGGACATTATAGCTTATGGTGGTTATGCTTTTACTGGGATGTCTGTGGCTACCTTGGGTAGGTTCCTGTGGGGCTATGCATATTATTTCCTGATGCCGTGGGTGTGCCTGTGCATGGGGATCTTCTTGGTGAAGACGATGAGGCAAGTACTTTTTGCAGGGGTGAGGAAGTATGATTCGAGCAAGTATCATTATCTCTTGCTTTTCATGGCGTTGGTACAGTTCCCCATTTTCATCTGGCTTGGCAATATTGGGGCTTGATTTTGATTGTATTGTTTTTTTGCTTGTCTCATGTTTTTTGTAGCCTTGTGTATTCTATTATCTGTAGATGATTTAGTTAGATCTTAGAAACAATGTCACCGTTGATTAATTGGTGGAAAATGTATTTATTCACATTAACTACTTCTTCAGTGGTTTGTGTTTGTAAGGTGTAAAGTATTGCATAATACGGTATGATATTAGCCAATACGTATCCATATTGGACACAAGCAACATGATACGTCTCTCTATTGAATTGGCTAAAATATATTGATCAATAGGATACAATACTTGGCACCGGACGATACGTTTATTAAAATCACTTGACCAGTACGATATTCGATACCAATACTTTGATTTGATATACTCAACAATATTGTAAGTGCATATAGATCTACTTTTGAAATTAATTTCTTTTTAACCCAAGTTGGTCTTGAGTAGTTACTTTGCTGCCTTCACTGTTGGGTTGCGTTGCCCAGACACAGCTCGCCTATACGGGCATGTTTGGTAACATCTCTATCGGGAAACAAATGTTTTATTTGGCTAAGACGTTTTATTTTTCTATTTCTATGTTAAAAAAAAAAGGAGCAAATTGCATTGGCACCCCAAAATGGAGGCTTTAAAGCACTGATACCCCACTTTTTGTTTAAAAAACACAGACACCCCAGTTCATTAAACATGCTAGTCAATTCTGTTAGGAAAAACATTAACCCATTATTTATTTATTTTAATTCCAAAAATACCCTTACCAAAATTTGGGGAAAAAAATGGATCAAATCTATTTTTTTCTCTTCACTCGGCTCTCCACTACACCACTTCACCCTCTACACCTTCGGCTCCGGCAGCGCCAGCAACGCCGCCACCACCATTACCGTCTCATGGTCGATCTGCTTGTCTTAATTTTGCAGATTCTGCGTGGCAGTTACGCTTACCAGAATCTGCTGATGCTAAGCATATACAAAGAGCAGTTGTTGAAGTTGCAGAAATGTTTACAGAAACTGAGGAAATCTGTAGCAATGAAATGAACATAGAAGAGAATGAGGTTTCCTTCACTTCACTAAACAATACTATGGCTACGACTCCTACCTCAAGGTTTTCAAAAATTTTCATTGACACGGAGGAATAAGACGCATATTCGGTGTTTGGAATGGGACTTCAAAATATGGCATTACACTCTCCTACTCACCTAGGTGGTGGGTTTCATGGGTTCCATTGGGAAGACGATAAAATTGATGCTGAACTGGCTTTATGAAGTCACTCCATTTGATCTTCTTTTCTTCCTTAATTTTTTTCATTATTTATTCTTCACAAAAAAATGGGGGGAGGAACAGAATCGAAAAGTGGTGTTCGGGAACAAGGTGTCTGTGTTTTTCAATATAAGGATACATGGCTTCCATCGCTCCTGATCATCGCCTTCATGCCGGATACTGCATGATTATTGATCATGATTATTGGTGATGTGTCCAAAATCTACTCAGCCTTTAGATCTCCTGAGAGTGACCTACAAAATAAAGCGTCAGATGTGGCTCGACCACTGGGATCGGAAGTCCACCTCCGAAGGCTAAGTTAGTTGATGAACTTAATCACAAACGGCTCTGCTAGAGCACAGAGCTAAGGAATGAATTAATAAGAATACGATTCAGATAACAAGCATCTGAGTGTTTTTTGTCCGTCCTCTACCTTGTGAGTAGGTGATGTCTTATATAGAGTGTACCTTTGAATCTCCATTGTTGGATGCATTTGAGCCTTCTTCGGGTAGTCGTTAGATCTTAACAGATAGATCCGTTGAGTGATAGACTTCTACTAGTTTTGACTAGTAGATGACTCCTAGGATACCACTATTGTTATTTGGTGGTTATCTGTATGATAGCAATGAGTGACAGCCGCCGGAAACTGCTAGCCGTCATTAGGTTGATCAAACTATTCCGATAGTATCGGATTAGGACGTGCTTGTGGCTGAGTTAGTTTTCTTGCTCAGTAAGCTACCTCTTGGACCCGGCTCGCTCAGAAGCGAGTCGATTCCCTTCATCCCGACCAGAGTTGAGGGTCGAACCGAGAATAAACCAAGTTCGTCATATTTTCTCCATATCACGAGCCCCCCAGACCAAGCGTTCGGTCGATCCCGAGGGCTTGGTTTTTAACTGGGTTCTTCGTCGAACAAAAGTCTTGTATAATCCCCCATCCCATTAAGCGTCACATCACATTTAATACGGCTGTCTCGTTTATTTTCTTGAGCTTTGTGAGTATTCTCACCTTTTGTGGGGTGATGCCACGCGTCCTCTACAGCCGAAACTTTTGTTGCTCACGCAATCAAACGACGGTTTCTGAACGCCTGTTTCAGATTCGTGAGTTCAAACTTTCGAACCGTCTCCTAATCTCGATTGTTGATGCTGAATTCATCTCGATCGTACACGTCCTCGAATAGTGGTGCGGGTGCTTAAAAGCGGTTCGTTGTCTTCGCAGGTTTCATTCTCCTTGTCTGGAATTTTGAAACCTCTTCGTCTTCTTCGCGCCTTCACGATCCTCTCGCTCTCGAGCTTTCTACCTCAGTGATTCAGTAAGTTTACTGACTCCTTGCAAAGTTTACTTTCATCTCTAGGTTTCTTTTTTTTCTCTAGAAACCACAATCAAGTTTTTCAGTAATGGAGGATAGTAGGGTTTCTTCTGAAACTTCTCCTGTGCATAACGCTAGTAAAGGCGATAGTGGTGATGAGGCCTTTGTTTTTGTCTCCTCCGAGCAGTCAGATAGTGATAAGAAAACCCTAACTGCTCTTTGGCGTGACTTCGCAGAAGTTAGCCAACAGAGAAAAGCAGAAGAAAAAGCTGAGATTTCTTCTGTCCTTCCCGAGTCTGGACCCTCCATGACTCCAAAGGTGACCGCCGAATCTTCTGGGCAGTCCAAACAACATACTAGGTCAGCCGGTGGACCTGATTATGTTGCTTCCTCCTATAACGAGGAAAATCTTCCTTTGGCCGTCAAAGGTTTTGACTTTCCTTCCTCGTACCATCTTAGGGCTCTCAATCCTGATGAGAGGGTTGATTCGATCCTCTCGGGCAAATTCTCTCTGTATATAGATACACTGGAAAGCGGAGTTCGCTTTCCCTTCTTCAATACATTTTTCCTGCCATTCTAATTCACTGGGATATCTGTCCTGGAATGTTCCTTCCCAATAGATGGCGTCTCATCGTTGGCTTCTTGGGTTTATGCTTTGAACTTGGCATCACACCTTCTCTTCCTCTTTTTGTACATTTTCATGTTCTTTCTATTTCCCATCCTCCTGGCTGGGTTGTGCTTTCTAAGTGCAACAAAGTTGAGCTTGACTGGACGGGCAGCATTCTTGCCAAAGGAACTTGCCCTTCCAATCTCTAAGGGTGGCGCAAGCAGTATTTTTTTTGCCGAGCGCCCCAATCAGATCTGAACTTCCCGACCACCTGGAAGCAGTACACTTCATATTCTGAGGGTAACCGGGTCCTTCTATTATCCAAGGAAGACAGAGCTTCGGTTGGGAAGATCAAGTCAATTCCATGGTATCAAGAGATAAATGGATATGACATGGAATACAACTCCATCCTTCAGTATTGGGGGTTGGCTCAACGTGAGCTTTCTAACTGCCACTTTTTTCTTGAATATACAGCAAATTTTTTGAACTTTCTGACTTTCATCTTTCTTTGTAGTGCCTCCAAGAATGGATCCCGACAGTCTTCAGGTGAAAGCTGCCAAGGCTGTTGTGTCTGCAGAACAACGGTCTCCTTGAGCCTTGACTGCACAACAGATAGCTTCTGCGTCACCTCCAAACCCTTCTTACAAGGTTATTAGAAATCTAAAGCCAATGGTTGAGGCTTTGAGGAGAGGGAAAAAAGAAGTGGTGGAAGAGGTAGACATCCCTTCTCCCATTCGAACCAAAGGAAGCACGACTCAGCTGATGCTTCCGCCCTGAAGAAATCCAAAAAGAATAAAGCTTCTGAGGAGATCTTCGTTCCTCAATGGACGCTGACGCGGACCGACCAGGCAACCGCAGGATCCTGAGAAGGCTGCAAAATGGAGCTCTCTTGGCCTCATGCCTGCCGACCTTCAGGCCTTTGAGACCCTGGAGAATGAACAACACCTGTTGAAGATGGCAGTTCCTAGCAAGCCCGAACATCTTAGACCAAATATTCGGAGGGACTGCATTCGGAAATATTTGAATAGCGTTCCCTTTAACAACTTGTTGGGCTCCTTCAACCTTCAAGCTTACCGAGCGGGGCAAAATGATGCCTAGGAAAAGATCCTTTAATCTGATCCTTCTTTCGACACAACTCCCTTTCGGGAGGTGTGTCACAAGGAAATCTTTGGGAAGCTTAAGCTGTCTTTCCTTGACTGGGTTTTAGAAGAGGAGGATCCCATTCCAGCGGACCCAAACATAGAGGAGTATCTTGCTAATTCGCCGCCCCTTCCCGAAGAACCTCAACAGCCCGCTCCGGAGAAAGATCCTTTGGCCGACAATGAGGAAGAACAATAGGAAACCATCTTTATGATTTTTTTTTCTTTTTTTCTTTTTTGTGTAAGGGTTGGGCCTCCATGGCCTTGATGAAATAGAAATCTTTTTCTCAAACTCCTCCAATGATTGCCTTAATACTTCCTCACATCATACCCAAGGAATTGTCTATTCCCAAGAGATATTTAAGAATAATATATGAATGATATAAGTTATCACGTAGATTAACTTGTACCTTAACTGGAGATAACGTTCAGGACATCAGGGAGATGCGTTTGGTCAATCTGATTCTTCTGAACCTTCTATGCCATCTGGACTCTTATTTCCCAACTGCTCCTTCATTTATGATGAAACCCAAACGTTTCCTTGTATTTGTATACCAATTGCCTTTCCCAAGGAATTGGAAATACTCTATTATTTAATACTGGTGCGACGGTTGATATTTGGCAGTATCCTCGTATCAGGTGCACATCGTTCCACGTGGAAACCTAGTTCAACGTTCAAGTTTCGAATTTGAAGCACCGTTATCCCCTGACTGTTGATCCTGCATATCTAGGAATTTGAAGCGTCCTCTCCATCCTATCCCTTGATTAACTTGGGCTTTCAACCATCACATTGCTCCTTGAGGCTATTTAAACTCTTCAAGGGTACTTCGTCCTTATCTTGCTATTTGCAAGTTATTTCTGTCTGATAGATTTGCAAAGCAATATCCTGTCTTCCTTTGCTGTCTCTATACTTGTAAAATCCAGCCCAAACCTAACTAGGACACCCTATTTGTTTTAGGATAAAGAAAGACTTGTTTAATGTTAGACCTTGAAGTCGGACCTTGATTTCAATGTTGTTATCCTTGAAAGCCTAGGAGACCATGTCCGACCTTTTCCTTAGGGTAGATCCTGTGAAATCCAGCCTTATCCTTACCCTGACCCGGCCCAGAATTTATATTGTCTGTAGATCCAATGACCCGAAGTGGTGGGAGAAGTCCTTGTGGACCCTTTTGGTTGATGATTTGGTGTCGGAGCTTGAGCCCATGGACATTGACGATGATGCCCCTCACTTGAGAGCATTGTCAATGTTAGTTTTGAATCTGAGCACCAAAGAGGGGTGAATTAGTTTAAATACCTAATGAACTCCTGTGCTCAATACAAATATATTTCCCAAAATTAGACTTCTTGATGGAATTTTGGGAGAAAACCTCACTCAATTTGACCCCATATAGCCCTCCAAATCCCTGTCCGAAGTTGCTGAACTATGTCTGGCAAATCCTGCTTGCGCATCGAAGAAGGTGAGCTTATTTGGTGAACCTAATGAACTCCCATGCTTTATCCAAGGTATTTAAGGAAACTAGACTTCTTTATTGACTTGTAGGAGAAAACCTCACTCAATTTGATCTTGTATAGCCCTCCGAATCCACATCCGAAGTTGCTTTGAACTATTTCTGAAAATTCTGTTGAAACTACTTTGGGTCGATACCATCAACCAAGAGCATCGACCCAACAAGCCCAATTCGAATAAAAAGGAGCTTTTTGGATATTCCTTCATCCTTTTAAGTGAAACGTCGAACCTAAAACATTATTTTACTCTTTTCAACATCTGAGAACGTGGGAAAGCTCCTCTAAGCCTCCTCCTTGGCTTGGGTGTTAATCTTCTTCAAGAATCCTTTGTCTCTCTTCTCTAATCTCTTCTACAAGGTATGTAATCTCTCACTCTCTCTCTAATCTACTTCTACTTCACCTTATCCTTGCTGTTGGGGCTATGAAGGAGGTGTTGCAACCTTGCAACCACCTCTTCTAATGTCTTTTGTGATTCCTATAAACCCCATTCATTCTATCAATGCTATGTATCTCATATCGATTCTTAACCTTGTCTTTCTTATGAAATTCCTCCATAGCAACATGATTTCATCTCCTAAACTGGATTTCTTTAGCAATGAGGTCTGATTATATGTTAGTAATTGTCTATATTCTGCTGCTCATCATTCTATTGATTAAATTCCTAAGCTCTCTTGCATTTGCAATTGATTCCATTAAAGACCATGAATTCCAACTCTTGAACTTGATATGCCAATTTGGGGATTTCTAATTTGACCATTGGATGATTTTAATTCTTTGATAATTAGTGTCTCTATATTGTGTTTAAGCTTCTCCCCAAGTTTCGTATCGATCCGAGACTCGGAAGACCAACTTTGAGCCAAAAACCCAACTTGCTGTCCGAGACCCTTTGGGTTGATACAATGGGTCGATACCATCGACCCAAGGTATCGACCAACAATGTTGCTGCCAGAAACTTTTGCCCAGTTTTAATCCATTCGATCTCCGATTGTTTTGATTTCTTCTCTAATCCTTCATGTATGTTTGTTTAGGGCTTTAAGACTATAATTGGACCATTCTCTTGTGACTTTGGATCATCTTCTTCACAATTTGAGATAAGGATGGTTATTGCCATATAACATAGACTATATGACTTTTACACTGTTGTTGGTAACTTAGTAGACTTAACTTATTAATTGATTTTAGACATCATATGACTACTGTAGTTACCTTATGATAGTAGTACCATGCTTAATTACTTGGTCTATCATGTTTACTTATTCTTGTCATTTATTTATACACTGTATTATGAGATGTTATGACATGTTTCCAATATGATAATGTATTGTTGATATGTAATGGATGGAAATAAGCACGTGATTGCTTAGGTATGATTTGGGACTGGGGAGTGCCCTATTGGTACTTCTGTCCTTGGACATCGGAGGGAATAGTATGGGATGTTCCCCGAAGATGCCCATCGACGCTTTCCTGGATCATTGGATGACATACATAGGACTTGTCTAGATGTATGGCTAGGATGTCCCTGTCGTATCAGACCCGAATCAGAAGGGCATTGAGACCGAACGACCCGTGGTAGTAGTGTGGATTTGTGGGCGCTCAAGACCGGTAACCATTCCGTGAGAGGACATAAATTGCATTGCGGATACCCGAAAGGGGCCATTTATTGGAAGGGTTGCAAATGTCTAGACTTGGGCTCACGGGCACTCAAGACCGGTGAAATGATCCTTGAGGGGACGTGAGAGCTTCCCGTCTACTATTTGTGGATGACCAATAGGGTTGATTTCGTGCGGTGGCTAATATTCGTGACTCTAGTGTGAAGGATACCAGAAAGGATCCCGAGAGGGGAGGAATGGACGTATCTAGAACTGACATGATATGACTAAGTAGATGACTTGCATTGGGCTAGGCTTTAACTTGACATGCGCCAATACTTAGACCAAATGGTGATGTGAGAGAGTGGTGACTAAAACCCCCAACCATGGATTTGTCCGAGAGGGATGTAGGACCCAATTCCCCCCGGTGATGAGTGACTGAGACTACCTAAAGAAGTATGGTGCTACGACTTAAAGCATGTCTACCCTAGATGACCAACATACTTAGAGTTAGATTCATGTTTGCATCATATGTCTCATATCATATTGCATCATGCTATGCTGTGCATCATATGGTTTACGTTATTATGAAATAACTTTCCTTGCTGAGTTCTTTTGAACTCACTCCTTTTTGCAACATATTTTGTTAGACTTTTCTATAGGTACTACTACTTTTGACTGTGACGGCCAACACTTTGAGGACTAAGTTGGTGACTCATACACCTTTGACTACGGTGATTACATCTGTGAAGGCTATTAGTTCAAGACTCATATTTTTCAGGAGTAGACCCGTCATGGCTTAGTTTCTTATGATTATGTTATTGAGGAGACATTGTATAAGTTAGAAGAAACAATAACTTAGTTGCTTACCTTTTTATTTCCCTTCTTTGGAGATCTGGTTGTAATCTTTACCTTATTTCGATCTACCTTCTACACACGTTTGTAGAGTATATTTCCCCTATACTCTATAATTGTCTTTTGATTTGGTACTTGTTATTCCACACTTTGATGTTCTTTGTGATCCTTCTGTGATCATTTCTTAACTTTTATTATTAGATTACTTGAATACCATAATTTGTTATTGCTTTTGATTATATTATTGTGATAAGTGGATATGATCGTTCCTAAACTGGATCTGTTGGGCTGTGGATCACTCCCGAGTAACCCAGATAGGGTACCCCCTGGGTGGATTTAGGGCGGGATGTGACAATACTCTTGTCCTCCAACAATATCTTCGCTCAGAGCTTGAACAAGTAAGTCTTCTGCTCTGTCTATGCCATGAACTTCTTCTTCTCCCTGAGTTATCTCCATAGTTGTGAAACCCAGCCCTAACCTTGACCCGGAAACCTTGTTATTTGTAGGTCCAGTGACCCGAAGTAAAGTAAGAAGTCAGCTTTGGGCCATCCCAGTGGAGGACTTGGTGTCTGGCTTTGAATCCATGAGAGTTGATGATGAGGTTCTATTTATGGAAACTGAATCTTGATGAAGATCGGATTAGTTGATGGACTTGGAGTGCTCTCTATCATGGTTTGAAGGCATTTCTACCTATTAGGTAAGTCACTTGATATGTGTGCAAAACCCCTTTAGGATTGGATTTGATCTGGGTCTTCAATTCCCTGTTTAGGAGTTGCTGAACTGATAATCCACTCGACCAATGGGTTCTGTCTTTGGCAATTAGGTCTTGCTTGCTCTATTTAAGTCCAATCTCGAGTCTACTTCGTATTTTCTGCCTCCAAACTCTTTGGAACGAACCAAAGACCTCTGCAAGTCATCTCCCTTGCATCCTTGGTGTTTTTCTTGACGGATCTTCGTCAAAACTCTTCCTCTTGCATCAAAGGTATGTCTACACTCTCTTTTTCTCCTCCATCTCTGTTTTTCTTTCCTTTTTGAGTTGAGACAGTAGAGGAGATGCTGCATTCTCTGTTGCAAACATCTTTGGACTTGTTTCTCATGATCTTCCTAAGGATTAATGGCTAATGCAATGATCTTAACCATGATCATTGCAAGCTTTTGAAGGAATCATGATCAAATCATGATCTTGTCTTTGTTCATCTTTTGATTTGAATTCTGATCTTCTTAGATCTACTATATTGATCATGTTAGTAGTCAATTGCTGTGTTTTCTTCACATGATCCATGATCTATCAATCTCTAGTTGTTTCTCTTCTACCATACCATGCTTTCTTCATGAATCATGATAGTTACATCTATGGTAGGTTTTGTTTCCTTATTTAGATTTATGCTCTTAGGTCTATTTTCTTGAAGATCTAAGTATGCCTTCCATGATATCTTTATCTGAATCAATGATTCATTCTCCTATTGTTCTTGTCTATGATTTCTATCTTGAATTCTTCAATAACCATGATTGATCTAATTATGGTAACTTTTTGTTTCCTAATTTGTATCTTGAAGACTTGATTCGATTAGTGTTTTGAGGTCCCCTATATGTTAGGATACTACTAATGTAGTTTACCCCTTGTTTAGTACCCTTTTGAACCACCAAATTCGGATCTTATATCTTAAAACTCTGATTTTGTAGGCTACTGTCTTCATTGGTCGATTGATTGGTCGATGGGCGTAGAGACCAATCCAATCGACCAATGAGTACAACAACTCAGATTTGGTCCGTTTTGGATGTTTTGATATCTTTTCTGTTAGGGATCTTTCCTAATATGTTGTATACATTTGTTTAGGACCTTCTTCTCAAGTTTGTCAAGATCTTACTTGATTTCTTAGGATTCCTTTGCAAGTTATAAAAGGTAAGGATGGTTACTTCTTTAACAACATAAATTGCATATCTTAGTTTCTATATTTGAATCTTGTTAATTTATTTCTTTAATTAGATTCTTATAATGTTATACTACTGTGGTACTGTCTTGATATTAGTAGCATTACTTATTTATATTGAATTGACTCATGTATGATTTACTTACCAGTTATATACAAGTTGATTGTAATTATTGATTTCTTTCCATATATGAAGTTACCATATATGTGATGTTATGAATTGATGCTTGTGTATGCTTAAGTATGGTTTGGAAAGGAGAGGTGTCCTTTTGACACTTCTGTCCTTGGACTACTACGGGAATATTATGGGATGTTTCCGGAGATGCCCTCTGGACACCTTCCTAAACTGTTGGATGACATATTTAGGATTGTCTAGTAGTGTTTGGCTAGGATGTCCCATTATGTCAGACCCTAATCGGAGGGGTATTGAGACCGAACGACCCGTGGTAGCAATGGGGATTCATGGGCGCTCAAGACCGGTAACCAACCCGTGAGAGGACAGGAATCACATTGTGGGGCCCATTTATTGGTAGGGTTGCATATGGATAGACTTGGGCTCACGGGCGCTTAAGACCGGTAACCAACCCGTGAGAGGACGTGAGAGCTTCCCGTTTACCATATGTGGATAACCAGTAGGGTTGATGAGTCCGTAGTCAGGGACTATGAGGACTCTAGTGTGAAGGATACCGGAAAGGATCGTCAGGGATGAGGAATGGACGTATCCCGGATCTGACTTGATGTAACTAAGTAGAAGACTTGCATTTGGCTAGGCTTTACCCTGACATGCGCCGGTACTTAGACCAATGGTTATGTGAGAGAGTGGTGACCTATACCCCCAGCCATGGAATGTCCCGAGGGATGCCGGACCCATTACCAACTGATGATGAGTGAATGAGACTTTCCTAAAGAAGTACGGTGCTATGACTTAAAGCATGTCTGCCAATAGAGACCAGCATATATAGAGTTAAATTCATACATTCATTGTTTGTCTCATACCATATTGCATCTATGTTTGTTTTGTAATCCTGCCATTTATGTTATTATGGATTTAACTGCCTTATTGAGTTTCTTTGAAACTCATTCCTTTATTGTACAATGTTTGTTAGACTATTCTACAGAGTTCGAATATCATGATTTGCTCGTATAAAGAAGCGCAAGGAGAAGAGGCATATCCCTAGGAAGGTGATTGCGGTTACGACAATTACACTGAAGATCCCGCGAGTGGTTATGCTCCGTACGATGCTTAGTCCAACCATAGAGTGGAAGCGCCCTTGTGCCATTTATGAGATTTATATTTATAGGGATATTGTCTATAAGATTGAGAACAATTTAGTTACCTATTGTACCTGCTATTGGGATTAAATTCTATCCTGTTTATTCTCTTTTAGAACTACTTTTCCGCTGGTTGTAGAGTGGGATTTCGCCTCACTTTACTTATCTGATTTAGACACTCTGATTATATTTAGTACTCTGATTTATATATGATTCATTATTTCCTTATTTGGATCTATGGTTTATCTTTCGCACTTCGATTATTATTGTTCATGATTATGTTATTGTTTATGTGGGAGGTTGATTACTCGATACCTGATCTTCGGGCTGTGGATCACACTCTCGGGTATGCCAGTTAGGGTACCGGCTGGGAGGATGTGACAATAGTATTATACTTGGGGTTTACTCATTACGGAAGTTCTGAATGGTGTTCATTACTTTTTCTGTTCTACAGAAATCTAGGGTTTTCCCTTTTCTGCTTATAAGCTGTTGGATTCTTGACTGATATTGCTTTTATTTATTTATTTGCTGTGCCTCCAAGAATTAACTTGGACTTTATTAGGGCGAATTCTTGCAAGAATACTGCCCCAGTACTGATGAAGGTTGCTCCCTCTGAGGTGAATGCTGTTGGCGAATCTTCTAAAAGTGGGGAGACTGCTGTTGGTGAATCTTCAGAGCAGATTTCCACAGTTTCTGCTGATGCATCTCCCACGCTTCCTCTGCCTGAAGAGACCGTTCGGTCTTCCAAGGAGGACGTGGCTCCCTCAGTCGTTGCTTGTACTGTTGACGTCCCTGCCGAAGAGACCGTTCGGTCTTCCATGATGAAGACCCTTCGGACATCTGAGGAAGATGTGGTCCCTGCAGGCGCCGCTCCTATTTCCAACTCTAGTGCTTGTTTGGCATCCTCCTCCACTCCTTCCTTGGAGCTGGAGGATTTTGCCACTAGGAAGCACCCTCGGTTGGATGATGATGCGTTCCAGCCTTCTGGATCACTGAAGAGGTCTGACTTGGTGATAGGTGATTTTGACAAGGCACTAAAATGGTGCACTACTATTCAAATGCCTGCCGAGAGCAGAGCCCTCTCCACGATCCCAGATGTGGATTTTTCAAAATCACTGGTGATGTAAGTTTTTCTTCATTACCTTTCGTTCTGAAGATTTTACTTTTGCTCTTGACTAACTCTGAAGTTGTTGCAGGAGTCTCATTGGTAACTTCCACAATCAAGTGGAAGCAGCCTTTAGACTCAGTAGACTGAGTGATGAAGTTTCCAGGCTTCGGGAAGAATCCAAAGCCAAGGATGCTGAGATTGCTCATCTTGGAAACCAAGCTTGGGAGATTGCCCGAGAGAAGAATTCTGAGAACGAGCATCTTCGTTCGGATTTGGATGATGCCAGGGAGAAGATCCATCGGCTGGAGCGAGAAGTAGGAAAGCTTTCAGCTGGGGTGAAAGGGTCTAAAACTGTGTCAACGTCCCAAAGGCAAGCTGTTACTCCTTTTCCCGAGTCCCTTTCAACAGATGTTCGCAGGGCTTGCATCTTCAAATATTTGCACAGTAAGCCTTTTGTTGACATGTTGAACACTTATAACTTGCAGGCATACCGGGATGGTGAGAATGAGGTATGGGAATCAGTACTAAGGAGAAATCCTTATTTCAACACGACTCCCCACCACGAAAATTGTCATCCTGAAGTGTTTGCAAAGCTAGGACTTCCTCTTCCTGCCTGGACCAAGGATGCAACAGACCTTCCACCTCCAGATCCGGATTGATGCATCATCTTGCAGATTCTCCTCCCTATTCTCCTCTCAAAGAATATAGCTATGAAGAGCTTGCCTTGAATGCAGGTTTGATCAAAGATCAAACTTCTCCCGGTCAAGCTGGATAAAGAGTATGGAATTGCAAAGGATTTTGTACTTACAGAATGCTTCGCAATCCCCTAGGGACATAAACAAATGATAACATATGTTTTCCCGACTCTGTTCTTCTTTTTCTTCCTGAATCTGTGTTGCTTCTTAACTCTATGTTGCTTTTGACAAAGTTGCTTCGATCTTGTTTAACTTCTTAATGATCACCGATGATGACTTTCTTTTTTGACCGAACGAAGATTGTATCCCAACACTTGTTATCTCATTGTTTGATGTAAAGGTTGGCCCCTTCTGGTCGTTTAAAGAAATAAAGAATTAACTTCATCTTTGAACTTTGTCAGTCACTTGAGTCTTTGTTGCAGTAGGTCTTAGTTGTTTCAAAACAATGCCTTTACTTAGAGATTTCCGGAGAAATTCAATAAGTCTGAGAAGGAACTCATTCGGGTTTTATACCGATGCCTTGTAGAAGGAACTCACTCGGGTTTTAAACCGATGCCTTTACTTAAGAATTTCAGGAGAAATTCAATAAGTCTGAGAAGGAACTCACTTGGGTTTTAAACCGATGCCTTATAGAAGGAACTAACTCGGGTTTTAAACTGATGCCTTTACTTAAGAATTTCCGGAGAAATTCAATAAGTTTGAGAAGGAACTCACTCGGGTTTTAAACCGATGCCTTATGAATTTGTCGCTGGATCTGATCTTGAGTGTTGTATGATGCCCCCCAATCAAAAGACAGTATGTTGAAAACTGATAATTGTATTGATTGAGTTGAAATTTGTTACATCATGAATGAAAATGATAATCTTCTCAAGGATAATATTTCTTCAGATGCCTAGCATTCCACGAACGATCCAACTCTTTCTGGGTTGTCATGTTCTTTAGCTAGTAAGCTCCCGAACCGACCGGTTTAACAACCATGTATGGTCCTTCCCATGAAGGGTCCAATTTCCTTTGATGGCGTGGATTTGAAGCTAAGGTATTCTCAATACCAAGTCTCCTGCTATGTATCGACGATTCCTCACTCGGGAATTATAATGTGACACTACTCTTCGTTGATAATGTTGAGTTCGTGCTATTGCTTCTGCATGAACTTCATCCAACAAATCAAGGCTATCCAGCAATCCTTGCTCGTTCGCTTTTTCTTCGAACTCTCTTTCCCGTAGTGTTCTAGCCATTACCTCAACAGGTGCCAATGCTTTAGATCCATAAGACAATTTAAAAGGAGTTTCCCCTGTGGGTGTTCGAACCGTAGTTCGGTAGGCCCAAAGTACATTCTGCAAATCTTCGACCCATGAGGCTTTATTAGCTTCAAGTCTTCTCTTTATTCCCTCTAGTAACGTCTGGTTTGTGACCTCTACTTGACCATTGCTTTGGGGGTATGCCACTGACGACAGTCTTCCATTCTGTATGATGAATCGTGCAGATCGCACCTTGGTTAATCTTGCTTCTCTCGAATCCTCTAGTAGTTTATCATCTCTCAGATATTCTACTATTGGATCCATCCAGCAACGCTCCGCTTCAATATAGGAAATTTCCTTTTCTTGATAACTTGGAAATGTTATCTCTTCTATGTAGACCGAAGGTTCTAAAGTTTTTTCTTTGGCATTGGCTAATTTGGATAGCTCATCTGCCACTTTATTTTCTTTTCTTAGGATCTGACATACTTTCAGATTCCTGAATTCTTTTTGAAACACTTGCACAATTTCTTGATATTTCTGTAACTGGGGTTCCTTAACACCATACTCCCCCTGTACTTGATTGACAATAAGCTGTGAGTCACTATAAATAGTCACGTTTGCTATTGCCAATGCTTTTGACAATCGAAGTCCAGCTATTAGGGCTTCGTACTCTGCCTCATTGTTACTTGCTTCAAATGCAAATCTTAATGCATATCGAATAATAAATCTGCCGGGCTCTTCGAGAGAATTCCAGCCTGCTCCTTGCTTGTTACTCGAACCATCCACATACACCTCCCACATGGTCGGGATAGTGGGTTCGGCAATTTCTTCAATTGGGGCAGTAGTTTCCACTACAAAATCGGCCAGTGCTTGGGCTTTGATTGCCGTTCGCGGCTTAAAGCTTACTTAGAACTCACTGAGTTCAACCGACCAAGCCACCATTCTTCCAGACAAATCAGGTTTACGAAGAACTTTACAAAGGGGAAAAGTAGTAAATACCTCGATTGGATGAGCCTGAAAGTACGGCCATAGTTTTCTAGCTGCAATCATAACAGCTAGAGCCTGCTTCTCGATCTAAGAATACCATGTCTCTGCGTCAAGTAGTACGTGGCTGACATAAAAGACTGGCCACTGTTTCTTGTCTTTTTCCCGAACGAGTACTGCGCTGACCGCCGAAGGTGATGTTGCTAAATATAGTTGTAAGATTTCTCCCTTCTCGGGTTGAGACAATAACGGTGGTCTTCCCAGCGTCTCCTTCGGATCTTCGAATGCTTTTTGACATTCCTCAATCCACTTTGCCTCCTTGCTCCCCCTCAAATCTTTGAGTGCTTTGAAAAAAGGTAAGCATTTTTCTCTCGACTATGAAATGAAATGATTCGACGCGGCTACTCTCCCCGTTAAGCATTGCACACCCCGAACATTCTTGGGAGCTTCCATATCGATCAAAGCTTGTATTTTTGCTGGGTTAGCCTCAATACCTCTTTGTGATACCATAAAGCCCAAGAACTTTCCTGATGAAAATCTGAAAGCACAATTCTCCGGATTCAGCTTCATTTGGTATTTTCGCAGCACTGAAAATACCTCTGTTAAATCTTCGATATGTTTCATCCTCGCAGTGCTCTTTACCAACATATTGTCAACATAGGCTTCCACATTGTTCCCGATCAAGTCCTTGAAGATTTTGTTGACGGCCCTCTGATAAGTAGCCCCTGCATTCTTCAGGCCGAACGGCATGACTTTATAATAGAAGCTCTCACGATCAGTCATGAAAGTTGTAAATTTTTCGTCCTCCTTATTCATGAGGATATGGTTGTATCCTGAGTATGCATCCATGAAACTCAATGTTTCATATCCTATTGTTGCATCTATCAACAAATCAATCCTGGGCAACATGTAACAATCTTTAGGGCAGGCCTTGTTGAGATCTGTGTAATCTGTACACATCCTCCACTTCCCATTTGCCTTTTTGACCATTACTACATTGGCCAACCAGATTGGGCATTCAATTGGTTCGATGAAACCAGAGTTCTTCAGTTTTTCAACTTCGCCCTGAATGGCTTCGTATTTTTCCATGAAGAAATTTCTCCTCTTCTGAATGACTGGTTTCACCTTTGGATCTATCCAAACTTTGTGCTCTGCAACTTGCCGATCAATTCCAGGCATGTCATCTGTAGACCACGTGAACACATCACTATTTTGTTGAAGAAAGACTTCAACTTCTCCTTGAATTCTTCTAGCTGCTCAGACCCGATATAAGTAATTCTCTTCTCATCATCAGGGTACAACTGGATTTGTTCCAATTTTCTACCGGCTCGGGCCTTTGCATTTCTGCCTTGTCCCGATCATCTCGTACTTCAATTGGTAATGCAGTTACCTTTTTTGGGCCCTCCTTATCCTTTAAATATGCAACATAACATTGCCGAGAAATTCTCTGGTCAGATGAAACTTGAGTGATTCCCATCTCAGTTGGGAATTTTATTTTCAAGTGCTTTGTTGAAACGATAGCGCCTAACTTCGATAAGGATGGTCTCCCGAGGATGACGTTGTAAGCCGGGAGATCTCGAACTACTAAGAAATTTACCCGAACGGTAGCCTCTTTCGGGAAGCTTCCAATTGATAGGTCCAATTGGACCGATCCTTCCGCTATTACAGACGATCCTGCAAAGCCATATAAATGTGTGGATGATGGCTCCATCAATTCTTCACCCACCTTAAGTTTCTGATAAGTTGCATAAGATAAAAGGTCTGCAGCAGACCCGTGTCAACTAACACCCAATGTACTTCAGGGCACGCATTCTCTACCTTGATGACTATGGCATCATCATAAGGTAAACAGACGCCTCTTTCATCTTCTTCACCGAAGGTGATCGAACCCTCACCATTCGGCCTCTTACGGTTCTGCGTTTCTCCAGTTCCAATGAACTTGGATTTTGCTTTTAGCTTTCGGAGTGACTCGGGTTTGGGACCTCCGAAAATTGTTAGGATTGGTGATCGAGTAGCATCGATCACCTCCTTACCTTTTTTAGACTAAGGAGCCTCCGTTTGTTGGTCTGGGCTAACCGAATGGTCCCTTTTTGCCCCTACATCTTGTGGTTCCTCTCGTCTTCTGCTTACGAAATTGGACAAGTGTCCCTGGGATATCAATCTCTCGATATCTGCCTTCAAATGTCTGCAATCATTGGTATAATGACCGTAATCCTTATGGAAACGACAATACCTTTCTCGATCCTGCCCCCCAGGCTTCGCGGGAAGCTTTGGAGGCCACTTCAAAATATTCCGCTTCTTGATGATATTTAAAATATCAGCCTGAGGAGTATTTAGTGGATTATACTCACTTTTACAGGGAGATCTCTGACACCACGCTTGATGAGGCTTTCCGACTCGATCACGAACATTCTCGCTTTGGCTTCGCTTGTTCTCGAAGCCTTATGCTCCTTTGCGGGAACCTTATTGTCCCCCTGGCGTGCATCCAGGATCTCCATGACTTCTGCCTGCTTCTGGCATCTCTGCACCAATTCAGCGTAAGTGGTAGGCATGTCTTGAAGTAATAACTCCAAGAGCCATCGGTTTGTGAGTCCAGTGAACAAAGCAGTTTTAGCTACTTGCTCATCTAGATTCTCTATCTCCATTGTAATTCTGTTGAATCTTTTCAAGTATTCCCGAATTGATTCATTCTTCCCTTGTCTAATAGTAAACAAGGTCTCCTCAGTCTTTTTGATCTGGATTCCACTCTGGAATCGTCCTATGAATTTGTGTGCCAATTCGTCGAAGTCTACGATCCTTCCCGAAGGGAGATTCGAAAACCATTTCTACGCGGCCCCAGTTAAGGACGAACCAAAGACCCTACAAAGAATCTCATCAGAATTACCTACAACAGCTATAGTCTGCTGATAATAACTGATGTGGGCCGTGGGATCTCCTGAACCATCGAATGTGGAAAAAGTTGGCAGGCGGAAATTATGAGTAAACTGGTATCCGGCAATGGGCCCGGCAAACGGAGTCTTTCGGATAACCAAATAGATATCATCAGTTATCCTCCCTTTTGCCAGTTGTCCAACTTTTTGATTGATATTGGCCAATTCTTGACCAATATGTGCTGACCGATCCCCGACAACACGATCACTCCCTCGAGCAACACAATCATTATCTCGAACATCACGATCATTCTCTCGAGCAACACGTCTGACAGTTGGTGAGTAAGTTCGTACTCCTGCACCCAACCTTGTATTTGAATCGGTCGTACTTCCTTGCGGTCTGTCGTACCAATTGTCTCGCCTAGGGAGATCTTCAGTTCTCCTAGGCTCTCTTGCACGTAACCGGTCGCCTTCCCGGAAATTTTGACCGACGTTCTGCTCATCGATCAGTCTTTGATCCCGCTATGACGCGAGACTTCCTGCATCATGATGATCGGGTGCTTGTGGTATCACCACTTGTCTGGTTAGCACACGAAGTGCCTGACTTATCTCCAACATCTGGAGTTTCATTTGATCCAGTTGATACTGGAGTGGATCTGGAGGATTATTACCTCCTTGACCCCCATCAACTTCAACGGGTCGACTTCCCTTTGGAATATCTGGATTGTTTACTTCAGGAATCTGGATGCCAACATCTCGTTGTGCAGTAGCTGCTGCTGCTGCTGCTAATCTAGTCACCATAGCTCTCTGAGACGTTTCCCACAGACGGCGCCAAATGATGCGTCCAAAATCTGCTCAGCCCTTAGATCTCCTAAGAGTGACCTGCAAAATAAAGGGTCAGATGTGGCCCGACCGCTGGGATCTAGGGTCCACCTCCGAAGGCTAAGTCAGTTGATGAACTTAATCACAAACGGCTCTGCTAGAGCACAGAGCTAAGGAATGAATAGTAAAAATACGATTCAGATAGCAAGCATCTGAGTGTTTTTCGTCCGTCCTCTACCTTGTGAGTAGGTGATGTCTTATATAGAGTGTATCTTTGAATCTCCATTGTTGGATGCATTTGAGCCTTCTTCGGGTAGTTGTTAGATCTTAACAGATAGATCCGTTGAGTGATAGACTTCTACTAGTTTGGACTAGTAGATGACCCCTAGGATACCACTATTGTTATTTGGTGGTTATCCGTATGATAGCGATGAGTGACAGCCACTGGAAACTGCTAGCCGTCATTAGGTTGATCAAACTATTCCGATAGTATCGGATTAGGGCGTGCTTGTGGCTGAGTTAGTTTTCTTCCTCAGTGATAGGCATGCATTTACCATGATTTAATTCCCAATACTTATTTAATTAAAGACACCTAATTGAGTATTTTTGTGTATTTTTCAGAAATAAGGTGATTTTGGATATTAGAGATAATATGAAGTAAAGTTGGCAAATATATTAGATATTGGTGGATTTTAAATCATGGAATTCAATCTTGCTGCCCAAGAAATCATGAAAAGTGAGATCTTAGCCAAATTGAAAACATGTGGAGGTCTAAGGAACAAAATTGGTAATAATCGGGTAAACAGACCTACCTTCAGTATTTTGGGCATATCTCTCTCGTAGGAGCTTGGATTTCAATGATTCAAGATGATATGAGACGATATTGAAAATATCTATAACTTTCCTTTTTTAAGGTTTTCCAAATTCCGAAAGAATAAAGGTCAAATCGATGGGTAAAGAGAGGGGATTCATTGTGTGCGGGAGACATAAAAGAGAAGCCAACCACAGAGAAGAAGAAAAGACGGCGAATGCGGCTCTCATCTCTCTCATTGCTGAAGAAGAAGACCACATATCTCTCTCTCTCCCTATGTTTCATCTTTATTTTTCTTTTGAACTTTGTGATAATGAGTAGCTAGTTCCTTTTCTTTGGGATGTAAATGAACCATGCTTATTTCATTAAGTTGATTGTTCTATATCTTCTAGTTGATTGTGTTTGAGTTTGGCCAAAGATGTTCTATAACTTAGCGAACTAAGCGTGCCAAGCTTCTGCGAAGGACGATAGTCTTGCGAAGATATGGCATATCTAGGAAGACCATCCCTAATTTACTTTAAAGTATAGAGTTATATCGGTTAGGGAAAAGCATTGGGGATTCGAAATCCCAAAGATCTTCACATATTCATAGTTTAAGTTTTTGCATTAATTAATAGATTTAGTTTAAATTTAGTTTTGTTGAATTCAATCTTAGTGACTTAGCCTTTCAGTTCCCATAGTTTGACCCCGTACTTTCTGCTTGCTAGATTAGTATAGGATTTTATTTTTGATTGGTTAGCGACACGATCAAATTTTGGCGCCGTTGCGGGGGAACCAAAGCACGGTTGCTAGGATTGATTTTTGTCAATTAGGCATAATTTTTAGAGTAATTTTAGTGTTTTTAATTTTTAATTTTTCTTTGCTTATTTAACTAATCTCTTTTTCTTTTGTTTTGTAGGTAACTGCAAGAGTAGCGATTCGATAATTAGTTTAGGTTGTTATCTTTTATTTCATAGATATAATTGTATTTAGGACTTTTCAATTGTAATATTTGCATTAGATTGGGTTGTTTAGGTTAATTTTAAAAAAATCCCCATCCCTCAGATCCCACATGTATAACTTTTGTTCGAAAGATCACGTGGATTGCACTTCAGGTACGTCCTAGACTCTCCCTTTTGCTATAGTTATTTTCTTTGAATTTTTCTTATTTAGCTTCTTTTTTTTTCTTCTTCTGTGTGTATGCATGGTTGTTCGTCCCTAAACCCTGAGTTGACTCCACTTGACTTAGAGTTAGAAGAGACTTTGGCCACCCTTAGAAGGCAACGAACCATGGCAAACTATGAGCCTCCAATGAGGCCCTTGAGTGAGCATTTCATTCCTACGATATATACTCCGGTTTCTTGTATTAAGTTGCCTAACATAGAGGCGGCTCAATATGAGATCAAATCTAGTGTGATTCAAATGCTTCCATCTTTTTATGGACTTGCCAATGAAGAGCCTTATAAGCACTTAGATGATTTTTAGAGGTGTCCTCCACGGTTAAAATTCAAAACCTCTCAATTGATGCTTTAAGGTTACTTCTTTTCCCATTCTCCCTTAAAGATAAAGCTAAGCATTGGCTTCATTTTTTGGACAATGTTAAAATTTCCACTTGGGTAGAAATGCAACAGGAGTTCCTTAAAAAGTTCTTCCCCATTGGCTTTACCAATAGCATTAGGAGAGCGATAACGAGTTTCTCCCAACAAGAAGGAGAACAATTTCGTGAGGCTTGGGAAAGACTAAAAGAATTACCTAGAAAGTGCCCCCACCATGCTATTCCTAAATGGCAATTGGTTCAATGCTTTTATGATGGCCTTAGAGACCGACATAGGCAAATGGTTGATTCTTCTTGTGGTGGGACTTTCATGCACAAGAATGAGAATGAGGCATGGGAACTTTTTGAGACCCTTAGTGAAAACTCCCAACACCATGCTTCAGCAGCTAGGACTGAGATTCCATCCATTGGGCAACCAAAGAAGAGCGGTCTCTATGAGATAAATCCTACCATTGAGATGAACACTAAGGTTGACTTGCTATCAAAGAGATTGGACCATCACTTGTCATTAGGACAACAAACCCCATCTCCACTTCCTACAAGTTTCTCTCCACCTAATCAGATTGAAGCATGCGCTTTATGTTCTAGCCTATCCCATCATGTCACTGATTGCTATTTGGCTACACAATACCCTGAGTTTGTTAAGGAGCATACACATTTGGCCCAAGGAGTCTCTAAATTTGGCAATGATCCATAATTCCAATGCCTGCAACCCAGGATGACGAAACCAAACAAATTTTTCATGGCGAAATTCAATGCCCAATCCCTCTAATCAAATACCTTATAGGCCACCTCCATTTAATATGCACCAAAATGCCTATAGGAATGAGCAACCATCATCTTCACAACCTTCACATGATTCATCATTTGAGGATAAGGTACTAAAAACACTTAGTGGATTAGAGCAAAACACTCAATTGTTGCATTCCCATTCTCAATCCATTAACAAATTGGAAATCCAACTTGGTCAACTAGCTGATGCCATCAATAGCAGGGAGGTTGGTCAGTTACCTAGTCAACCAATAGGTAACCCTAATCATCAAATTGGGTATAGGAAAGAACAAGTCCAAGCAATCTATGTTGTGACATGCAGTGGGAAGGAATATTATGCACCTCCGCCTACTCCTAAGCCATTGCCCATTGATCTTGAGAGTCTAGAAGAGGTGGATTTGACCCATGAGACTGGCAATGATGCACACAAGCCTAGTAAAGAAACACCACCTGTGAGTATTCCCCATCAAATTCCTTGTAAGGGGTTGCACATTCCAATTGTAGAGGGTCCTATTCCTAAATCTTACACTCCCAAAGCCCCCTCCCCTGAAGCTCTTGAGTCCTCAATTCCAGATTCTATAAAGAATGTATCATTAAGCCCAAATAGGGGTGAAGAGTGCTTTGCAATTAACTTTATTGATGAGGTAGTGGTTGATTATATTCCAAACATGCTTATTGATGATCCCCTACAACATTACTTGCCATTTGGGGAATCTAACCTAAATATTGAGGAAGTCAACACATTGTTGGACTCTTCCAGTTCTTTGGAGCAGTCACCATTCACATTTAGATTTGAGCTTCCACCTCCATTGGCTGCTTCTTACTGAGTCTGGCTGAAGACTCTAAACTTAGAGCTTTATGGGAGGCAACCCATATGTTTAGATATTATTTCTTGTTCTTTTTCCTTTATTTTCTTTGTTTGTTGTTAGGTTTTACTGTTGCGTGCTCTATCATGAGTTCAAACATCGGGTACACTCTTTCCTCTATTTGCTTCTATTGTTTTTTTTGCATGCATTGAGGTCATTGCATAATTTAAGTGTGTGTGGGGAGGGGGGTTGTCAACTCGAGTAAGACTTGTTGATAGTTGGTAGAGCATTGTCACAAAGATAAAAAGTGCCCAATTTTTTTCTGGCTTTGGTAAGATAAATGTTTTAATTCCTTGCTTAGATACAAAATGAGAGTTTAAGTGTTTTAGAAAACCATCTGATGTAATGAACACCCTCTTCGGGAGAATAGTAATGGGTTTTACATTTTGAGACCGAGGTTGAATCGAAAAATAGGAATTCCAGGTAGTCCAAAAAGTTTGACCATCTAGTTATCTTGTATTGCCTTGTGCTTATGGTGACAAGTTGAGACCGATTTTAGACTATTTAAATGTGAAGTGAATTGAAGTATAATGTGAAAAAAGAAAAAGAAAAAAAAAAATGCTGAAGTTTAAAGGTTAGACCTCCTTCTTAGTAACCGGGTCTCAGTGTCACCAACATCATGCTTCGCGTCAAACAGTTGGGGTGTCTTTGGTCCAGTCTTGGCCTGTAGTCTAGTTGGCTTGAGTAAGTAAGTTCGAGGGGTATTCTACACCTAGTCCCTTAAGGCCATCTGGTTTGAGAGCGGCTGACCCAACACTCGTTAAATAGGCCATCTAGAAAGCTTAAGAGGCAAGACATTGCACGGACTAGAACTGTGAGCATTAAAGAAAGAAGTGAATTAATGTGCTTATAAAGGTGAAATGTCTAAGAAGGTCAATATTGCGTAGATCTTGAGTTCTTGGTATTATTTGGTACCTAGTTTAGTCTTATCTGAGGGTGAACTGGTAGACTGAAGATAAGAAGAGACTTCTCGATTGAATTATTTGCCTAGAGCTAGACTCAAGAGAGGGTGTAAGAGCTTAAGTGTGGGGGTGCCTATATTCCCTTTAATCTTTAGTGGAGTGTCTTTGTCTTGGAATCTATCTTTCTACTCTTACTACTTCCAGAATAATTAGAAGAACACTTAAGAATTTTGTGTGTATATTCTCTGCAAACACTCACGAGACAGAACTCGTCCACTAGGGTAACCTAGGGCTTTAAAGGCTTGTTGCACATGCTAAGTGCAACCGTGATTCCTACAAAAGTGAGTTAGGTTTTTTTATTTTTTTATTTTCCATATTATTTTTATTTTTTCATTTTGCTCGAGGGATAGCAAACACTCAAGTGTGGGGGTATTTGATAACTATTTATTTGATTTAATTCCCCCATACTTATTTAATTAAAGAGAGCTAATTGAGTATTTTTGTGTATTTTTCAAGAATAAGGTGATTTTGGATATTAGAGATAATATGAAGTAAAGTTGGCAAATATATTAGATATTGGTGGATTTTAAATAATGGCATTCAATCTTGCTGCCCAAGAAATCATGAAAAGTGAGATCTTAGCCAAATTAGAAACATGTGGAGGTCTAAGGAACAAAATTGGTAATAAATCTGAAAATCGGGTAAACAGACCTACCTTCAGTATTTTGGGCATATCTCTCTCGTATGAGCTTGGATTTCAATGATTCAAGATGCGATGGAACGATATTGAAAATATCTACAACTTTCCATTTTTGAGGTTTTCCAAATTCCGAACGAATAAAGGTCAAATCGATGGGTAAAGAGAGGGGATTCATTGTGTGCGGGAGACATAAAAGAGAAGCCAGCCACAGAGAAGAAGAAAAGACGGCGAATGCGGCTCTCATTGTAATATCTAGCCCTATTCTAACCTTGACCCTGACCGGATCCACTGTTGTATTCAGGTCCGAAGACCCGAAGCGGTGGAAGAAGAGATTTATGGACCATTCTGATTGATGATCATGATTCGGAGACTGAGCCCATGGACATTGACAATGATACCCCTTGCTTAAACGCATTGTCAGTGTTTAAGGAAAGTCTGCACATCGGAGAAGATTAATATGGTTGATGTACCAAATGATCTCCTGTGCACAATCCGAAGGTATTCCCCGAAACTAGACTTCTTGATTGAATTGTGGAAAAAAACCTCACTCAATTTGACCTGGTATAGCCTTTCAAATCCCTATTTGAAGTTGCTGTTCTAAACCTTAATTTTCTGCTGAAAATATTTTGGTCGATACCATCGACCAAAATATCGATCTGCCAAGTTAATGATTCCATTGAATATTCCTTTTCTATTTAATATAACCTCGAGCCTTGAACCCTTTTGCAATCATTTTCTCACCTGGGAACGTGGGGAGAGCTTCCCAAAGCAGCTCCTTGGTTAGTGTGAAGGGTACCTCATCAAAGACACTTAGTTTATCATTGATTCTTGTCTTCATCTTCCACACTAAGGTATGACTCCTCATTCCACTCTCTACCCTACCATTTTCTACTCTTTTCTATTGTCACCTTGTTGATGAGACATTGGGAATGGTGCTGCAACCTTGCAACCACCACTTCAAGTGTCTACTCATGTTCAATCCATGATTTCCTTAGCTATTCATTGATGCTATGTTTCTATCTCATGCCTAGCATATGTATTCCATGATTTACCTATTAACATCATGCCATTTGATACCAAACTGAGCTATAGAGTGTATTATGTTCATGTTTAACATTGCCATATGATTCCAATCGAATTTCTATTAGCTCCTCTAACTATTACATACTATTCCTCATCAATGCAATCAATTCCAACTCATGCCATGATGTTTATCACTTGAACTTGATAGCTCAAATTGGGGCTTTTTATTTAGACCATTGGATTGGGTTAATTTCTTGATTTATAGTGTCCTACTACTGTTGTTAGGTATGCCTCCAAGTTTCAGATTGATCCGAACACCGGAAGACTCATTTCGGATGAAAACCCCCAAAATCCACATTTCTGTCCCGAAGACAATTTTGGTCGATCCTTTTGGTCGATACCATCGACCAAGACCATCGACCAAAGTTGTTCTTGACAAACAACCTTGGCCGATTTTGATCCAAATGACATCCGATCCTCCCGACTTCTTTTCTAACTTATTATTGATGTTTGTTTAGGGCCTTAACAATTTTATTGGACTATTCTTGGTATTCTCAATTCATCATCAATTCACCCAAGGTAAGGATGGTTATCTCCATAAACATATAAGTCATCAAATATTGAATTGTGCTCTATTTAAAGAATGAAATCCCTTAATTTCCTTTTAATCATTATAAGACCGTTACATATGTGTTAGAACAGTGGCATTTAAATCTTTATACTCTTGTTGTGTTACTTTATCATTTTGATTTGCTTATGTTTATAATGATTCGTTTCAATATCATGATTTGATTACTATTATGAATATGCATTGGATGCATGAGCAATGATGAGATTGGATGTGTGATTGCTTACGTATGACTTGGGATTGGGGGGTGTCCTACTGACACTTCTGTCCTTGGGCATCGGAGGGAATAGTATGGGATGTTCTCCGATGGTGCCTATCGACACTCTCCCGAGTTATTGGATGACATACATAGGACTGTATAGTTGTGTGGCTAGGTTCATCCTTGTCGTGTCAAACCCGAATCGGAAGGACATTGAGACCGAACAACCCGTGGTAGTGTATGGTTGGATGGGCGCTCTAGGCTGATAGCCAATCCGGTAGGGGACATAAACCATGCTACGGATACCTGAAAGGGGCCATTTATTGGTAGAGTTGCATATGGATAGACTTGGGCTCACGGGCGCTCAAGACCGGTAACCAATCTGTGAGAGGACGTGAGAGCTTCCCGTTTTACTATATGTGGATGACCAATAGGGTTGATGAGTCCGAAATCCGGGATTTTGCTGACTCTAGTGTGAAGGATACCGGAAAGGATCGCCGGGGGCGAGGAATGGATGTATCTGAATCTGACTTGACCGATTGAGTAGATGACTAGCATTGGGCTAGGCTTTACTGTGACATGCGCCACTACTTGACCAAATGGTGATGTAAGAGAGCGGTGACCGATCCCCTTACCACGGCTTTTTGATGACTTTACCGATCTTCCCCGGGCATTCCCAAGATATGGAAATGGGAGAGTGACTGACGACCCAGAGAAGTATGGTGCTATGACTTAAACCATGTCTACCCTAGAGACTAGCATTCATAGAGTTAGACTCATAATTACATCATATGTTCCATATCGCATTGCATTATTATATGTTCTGAATGTGTATGATTTCTAATTATGGAATAACTTCCTTGCTGAGTTCTTCGAACTCATTCCTTTTGTGCAAATGTTTTAGATTATATTCCAGGTACTGAAGATTATGATGGCACCTCCTATGAGGCGGACTATGATTCCACATACTACCCTCCGGGTAGTGGCGTCGGTGAGGATCCGTATATTGGAGCCGAGGAGGATTACTATCCGCACCAGGGTTAGCCCCACGGTTGTGCGGGAGCGGCAGCATTGGGTTTACTTCATCCGTACTGTTGAGGAGACTACCATTAGTATAAAAGAAACCCTAGCATAGTGCCCCATTCCCCTGGTGTATTTGTGGAACCTTGGATCTTGTAACTAACTTATCTTTGGGATTATCTTTTGACACTTGGACATGTATTTGACGCTATCACACTTCTTTTCCGCTGCTCTGAGAGAGTGGTTATCATACCTTCTCTCACCCTTATGATTATGTTTATACTTCAATGTTATGGTGTTCCGCACTCTGATTTAGTTAATCTTATCTTATTCATGATACTCTGTATTAACTGTTTTTACTATTGATTATTACTGTTCATGATTATGTTACTATGTATGTGGGAGGCATGGACCTCAGATCATTGATCCTTGGACTGTGGATCACATCCCGGGTATTCCAAATGGGGTACCGGCTGGGTGGATGTGACACTCATCTCTCTCATTGCTGAAGAAGAAGACCACATATCTCTCTCTCCCTATGTTTCATCTTTATTTTTCTTATGAACTTTGTGATAATGAGTAGCTAGTTCCTTTTGTTTGGGATGTAGATGAACCATGCTTATTTCATTAAGTTGATTGTTCTATATCTTCTAGTTGATTATGTTTGAGTTTGGCAAAAGATGTTCTATAACTCAGCG
Source organism: Hakea prostrata (assembly GCF_041222555.1). Classification (NCBI taxonomy): domain Eukaryota; kingdom Viridiplantae; phylum Streptophyta; class Magnoliopsida; order Proteales; family Proteaceae; genus Hakea; species Hakea prostrata. The sequence goes on along the minus strand of NC_142601.1, from coordinate 39,025,848 downwards.
AACTAAGCGTGCCAAGCTTCCGCGAAGGATGATAGTCTTGCGAAGATAGGGCATATCTAGGAAGACCATCCCTAATTTACTTTGAAGTATAGAGTTATATCAGTTAGGGAAAAGCATTGGGGATTCGAAATCCCAAAGATCTTCACATATTCATATTTTAAGTTTTTGCATTAATTAATAGATTTAGTTTAAATTTAGTTTTGTTGAATTCAATCTTAGTGATTTAGCCTTTCAGTTCCCCATAGTTCGACCCCGTACTTTCTGCTTGCTAGATTAGTATAGGATTTTATTTTTGATTGGTTAGCGACACGATCACTCAGTAAGCTACCTCCTGGACCCGGGTCGCTCGGAAGTGAGTCGATTCCCTTCGTCTTGACCGGAGTCGTGGGTCGAACCGAGAATAAACCAAGTTCGTCATATTTTCTCCATATCAATTGGTCAACCGCCTGGGATTATATTGCACGAGCCATTCTTTGGTGGGTTGCAGAGAATTGATCGGATTTGAGATTGACCCATAAAGAATGGAAGGCCAGGACCATCTTGATGTTGTTGTGAAAGACTGCGCATCAACCTTGCCTATGTCCTCCGCCATCTTTGCAACCGAGCTTGACCACCTTCGACTCATAAAGTTTGACACCAAGACATCGGCGACAAGAGAGGGAATGAGAGAGAGAGAGAGATTTAATCGGTGGCACTGCAAGCTTGTTGGGTCAAACCAAATTCAACTGAGATTGAAAAATCTCACTTGAATTTTCACTTGAATTTTCCTTCTGACTTTAGAATGTGAAGTTTCAACCTTCCCGATTGACTGAGCTTCCTGGTTGAAGACTTCTACGGTGTTGTTTGATAGGTGGTCGTTACCAGTGCATACTAGTGTATTGAATCCATTGTTTTTAGTATTTGAAACTCTTTAGGCTCTAAAGTCTTCCAGTCCGAAGGCAGTAATGGTGGTGGCGGCTCTGCTGGCACTGCCGGAGTCGAAGGTGGAGAAGGTGAAGTAGTAGAGAGCCAAGTGAGGAGAGAGAATAGATTTGGCCCATTTTTTCTTCAGATTTTGATAAGGGCATTTTTGAAATTAAAATAAATAAATAATGGGTTCATGGTTTCACTAACAAAATGGACTAACATGTTTAATGAATTGGGGTGTGTGTTTTTTAAACATAAAGTGGGGTGTCAGTGCTTTAAAGCCTCCATTTTGGAGTGTCAGTGTAATTTGCTCAAAAAAAAAAGAGGCTAAAAAATATATTTGAACCATAAAATAGTGTTTGTACTAAACTTGTATAGGGAAAGGTATACGGTGATGAATTTTAGCTGTCCACTCTTCTCCTTTTCTTTGTTTATGCTTCTAATAGAAAGTCTTAGGAAGGATGTTTTGAATTGTGTCACATATTGGCTCCCAGTTGTTTGAAATCTGGATTCCCCCCCCCCCCTTCTTTTTCAAACTAAGCCCAATAATTAATTAGATTTTTTTTGTCCAAAATTAATTAGATAACTATCTTTGGTCTTTTTGGTAAAATTAATTTGACTATCCTGCATTGAAAGACTTGTTGCTTGAGCAGAAAGCTGTCCCCTTTTTTTTTCTTTCCATCAAAAGCTACTCAATAGGATTACCTTCAGGATATAGCCTTAATACCATAATGTTCCTTTTGGTTTAATGAAGATTTTTATTTTTGTAGGTAAAATTCCATATATCTCTATTCGATAATAGAAGGGAGAATAATTCTTACCTAGATTTGCTTTCCCAAAATAGAATTATCGCAATGGAAGTTAATTTGGATCCACATCCTCGTTCCTCCATGAACTCGTCATTGGTTTGATTCCACAATCACAAGGAAAGGGAATGAATTCCACAACCTAAATGCCGTGTGGATGGAAGAAACTAGAGATAAAAAATTAGGGAGAAGAAGATCCTCGAACAATTCTCCTTTTCCGTTTTCTTCGAGAGAGGGAGGGAGCCACCTTTTGGAAATCTCACGTACGAATAATGTGATAACCCAAGTGATACGGTGGTTATCAAAATATATAACCCTGAGCCACCTTTCAGGAAATCTCACATACGAATAATGTGATCACCCAAGTGATACGGTGGTTATCAAAATATATAACCCTATATTTTGTAACCGCCCTAAAAGTGAGTTTTCAATTTTTCCCTTGGGCATATAATTATATTAATAATTAATAAATCCAACATCTCCCACTTGCACAAGGGCAAGTGTTAATCTATCTATCACTGTGTTTCCAGACACACATGTATATCCCATATATACATATTTTGATCTCTCTGCTATATATCCCAAATACATAGACCACTTGTATCCCATTGATATGGAGAGATTATGATCAGACCGGGTTCATACCTGGTCCGACCCTTGACCCTGGTCGAGACGGAGAGATCCGACTCGCTCCCGAGCGAACCGGATCCGGAAGATGGCTTGCTGAAGAAGAAAGCTTATTCGGCTGCAAGCGTGCCCTAATCCTACTTATGGATTAGGGTAATCACCCTAATGATGGCAGACTCGAATTGACGGCTGCGGATAATCATTATCGAAGGGATAGTCATCACATAACCTAAAGGTTATCTCAGGAGTCCTCTACTAGTCCAAACTAGTAGAAGTCCATTGCTCAACGGATCTAGCTGTTAAGATCCAACGACTACTCGAAGAAGGCTCAAGTGCATCCAACGAAGGAGATTCGAAGGTACACTATATAAACCTCACTACCATACAAGGTGAGGGGATCGAAAAGAATACTATCTGAGACTCACGTTCAGATACATACTGATAGACCTAAATTATCAGCGATCTGCTATCTAGATCACCTTTCCCAGTTCTTCATTCCTTAAGCTCTGCGCTTCTAGCAGAGCCGTTTGTGATTAAGTTCATCAACTGACTTAGCCTTCGGAGGTGGACTCCCGACCCCAGCGGTCGAGCCACATCTGACGCTTTCGTTTTGCAGGACATCACGAGGAGATCTAAGGGCTGAGCAGATTTTGGACGCATCAATTGGCGCCGTCTGTGGGAAACAACTTGAAAAGCCATGGTGACTAGATCAGCAGCCGCAGCAGCCGCTGCACAACGCAATTCCGGTGTTCAGATCCCTGGAGTGAATAATCCAGATATTCCCCAGGAAAGCCAAAATCCTATCGAGGTAGATGGTGGCTAGGGAGGACGTAATCCTCCTCCTGATACAATCCAAGATCAATTGGATCAGATAAAGATTCAACTGTTGGAGGTGAGCCAAGCACTCCGCATGCTCACCAGACGAGTGGTTTTACCACAAGAGCCTGATCAGCGCGATTCAGGGAGACGTGCATTGCCACGTGACCAGAGATTGGCTGAAGACCGGAATATCGATCAGAATTTCCGTGAAGGAGACCGAGGACTTAGGAGGATCGATGATCAACCGAGGCGAGACGATCGGTTCGACAGACCTCAAGAGAGTACAACTGATTCAAACACAAGGTTGGATACAGGGGTAAGAACTCACTCACCCACTGTCAGAAGAACCGTTCGTGATGATCGAGCAGTTCGCGACGAGAGGAATGCTCGGGAAGGACGGGCTGTTCATGATGATCGAGTAGCACGGGATGATCGTGTTAATCGAGGTTGTGATCATATTGCTGAAGATCACCCGACCCAGATTGGTCAGGAATTGGCCAACATCAATGAGAAATTAGGGCAGTTGGCTAAGGGAAGAATAACTGAGGATATTTACTCAGTCATTCGGAAGACTCCCTTTGCCGAGCCAATTGCGGGATATCAGTTTCCCCGTAACTTCCTTTTGCCTACCTTTTCAACATTCGATGGCTCCGGAGATCCAACAGCTCACATCGGCTATTACCAACAGACCATGGCAGTTTCAGGTAATTCTAATGAAATTTTATGCAGCGTTTTTGGTTCATCACTTACGGGAGCAGCACAAAAGTGGTTTTCGAACCTCCCCTCTGGAAGGATCGTAAACTTTGACGAATTGGCGCGCCAATTCATAGGGCGATTCCAGAGTGGAATACGGAGTCAAGAAAACGGAAGAAACCTTGTTCTTGTCAAACAAGGAAAGAGCGAATTAATCAGAGATAGAAAAGATTCAACAAAGTGACGATGGAGATAGAAAATTTGGATGAACAAGTAGCCAAAACTGCTCTATTCACGGGACTCACTAATCGGAAACTCCTGGAGTTATTACTACGGGATATGCTGCGACTTATGCTTTGAGTTGGTACAGAGATGCCAGAAGGAGGCTGAAGTCATGGAGATTCTAGATGTGTGCCAAGGAGATAATAAAGTCTCCAATAAGGAACAGAAGGCTCCTGAGCAGAAGCAGAAGCCAAAGAAAAATGTTCGTGATCGGGTTGGAAAATCTCAGCCTTGGCGCCAAAGGTCCCCCGGTAAAAGTGAGTACACTCCATTGAATGCTCCTCGGGCTGATATTTTAAATATCCTCAAAAGAAAAAATATTTTAAAGTGGCCGCCTAAAATTCTTTTGAAACCCGGAGAGCAGCAGGATCGAGAACAGTATTGCCGATTCCACAAGGACTATGGTCATTATACTAATGACTGTCATTATCTGAAGGCAGATATTGAGAGATTAATATCTCAGGGACATCTTGTAAAACCCAGCCCTAACCTTGACCCGGAAACCTTGTTATTTGTAGGTCCGATGACCCGAAGTAAAGTAAGAAGTCAGCTTTGGGCCATCCCAGTAGTGGACTTGGTGTCTGGCTTTGAATCCATGAAAGTTGATGATGAGGTTCTATTTATGGAAACTGAATCCTGATGAAGATCTAATTAGTTGTTGGACTTGGAGTGCTCTCTATCTTGGTTTGAAGGCATTTCTACCTATTAGGTAAGTCACTTGACTTGTGTGCAAAACCCCTTTAGGATTGGATTTGATCTGGACCTTCAATTCCCTGTTTTTGGTCTTCTTTGCATCAAGATTGGTCGACCGATTGGTCGACTGGGCCAGTCGACCAATCCACTCGACCAATGAGTGCTGTCTTTGGCAATTAGGTTGTTCTTGCTCTATTTAAGTCCAACCTCGAGTCCACTTCGTATTTGCTGCCTCCAAACCCTCTGGAACGAACCAAAGACCTCTGCAAGTCATCTCTCTTGCATCCTTGGTGTTTTCTTGACGGATCTTTGTCGAAACTCTTCTTTTTGCATCAAAAGGTATGTCTACTCTCTCTTCTTCTCCTCCATCTTTGTTTTTCTTTCCTTTTTGAGTTGAGACAGTAGAAGAGATGCTGCATTCTCTGTTGCAAACATCTCTGAACATGTTCTCATGATCATCCTAAGGATTTAAGGCTAGAACAATGATCTTAACCATGATCATTGCAAGCTTTTGAAGGATTCATGATCAAACCATGATTTAATCTCTGTTAAACTTCTAATCTGAATTCTGATCTCTTTGGATCTTCTTTTGTTGATCATGTTAGTAGTAATTACTGTGTTTTCTTTCCATGATCCATAATCTATAGATTTCTAGATGTTCTCTTCTACCATACTATGTGTTCTTCATGATGCATGATAGTTACATATATGGTAGGTTTTATTTCCTTATTTAGATTTATGCTTCTAAGCCTTATTCCATGAAGACCTATGTATGTTTTCATGTTTTCATTACCGAAAGCAATGATCCATCCTCCTATTGTTCTTGTCTTTTTTTTCTATTTCAAATTCATCAAGATCCATGTTTGAGTTAATTATGGTAACTTTTTGTTTCCTAATTTGGATCTTGATACCTTGATTTGATTAGTGTTTTGAGGTCCCCTATATGTTAGAATACTACTGATGTAGTCTACCCCTTGATTAGTACCCTTTTGAACCACCAAATTCGGATTTCATATCTTAAAACTCGATTTTATAGGCTCTATGTCTGCATTGGTCGACTGATTGGTCGACTGGACCACTCGACCAATCCACTCGACCAATGAGTACAAGCAACTCCGGATTTGGTCTATTTGGATGTTTTGATATCTTTTCTGTTAGGGATCTTTCCTAATATGTTGTATATACTTGTTTAGGACCTTCTTCTCAAGTTTGCCAAGATCTTACTTGATTTCTTAGGATCCCTTTGCGAGTTATAAAAGGTAAGGATGGTTATTTCCTTAATTACATAGATAGCATGAATCTAGTTTCTATATTTGAATACTATTAATATGTTTCCTAAATTAGATTCTTACAATGATATACTACTTGTTGCATAACTTTGATTACGGTAGCATTATTTATTCATGTTGAATTGATTCATGTATGATTTACTTACCAATGTATTACAAATGATTGTAATTATTGATTTCTTTCCATATATGAAGTTACCATATATGTGATGATATGAATTGATGCATGTGTATGCTTAAGTATGGTTTGGAAAGGAGAGGTGTCCTTTCGACACTTCGTCCTTGGACTACTACGGGAATATTATGGGATGTTTCCGGAGATGCCCTCTGGACACCTTCCTAAACTGTTGGATGACATATCTAGGATTGTCTAGTAGTGTTGGCTAGGATGTCCTGTTATGTCAGACCCTAATCGGAGGGGTATTGAGACCGAACGACCCGTGGTAGCAATGGGGATTCATGGGCGCTCAAGACCGGTAACCAACCCGTGAGAGGACAGGGAATCACATTGTGGGGGCCATTTATTGGTAGGGTTGCATATGGTTAGACTTGGGCTCACGGGCGCTTAAGACCGGTAACCAACCCGTGAGAGGACGTGAGAGCTTCCCGTTTACCATATGTGGATAACCAATAGGGTTGATGAGTCCGTAGTCCGAGTTGGTCGGTGCCATAGGATACGCTGACTCTAGTGTGAAGGATACCGGAAAGGATCGTTAGGGAGGAGGAATGGAAGTATCTGGATCTGACTTGATGTAACTAAGTAGAAGACTTGCATTTGGCTAGGTTTTACCCTGACATGCGCCAGTACTTATACCAAATGGTTGTGAGAGAGTGTGTTGACTTAACCCCCGCCATGGTTTGTCCCGAGGGATGAAGGACCCATTACCAATCGGCTGCTCAAGACCGGTGAAATGATCCGTGAGAGAATCCAAGATATCTTAAAGGGTTGAGGATGTGAGTGGACTTTCCTAAAGAAGTACGGTGCTATGACTTAAAGCATGTCTGCCAATAGAGACCAGCATACATAGAGTTAGATTCATTCATTCATTGTTTGTTCCATATCATATTGCATTCATGATTGTTCCCGGAATCCGCCATTTATGTTGTTATGGATTTTTAAGCGCTTTACCGAGTTTCTTTGAAACTCATTCCTTTATTGTACAATGTTGTTAGACTATCCTGCAGTACCGAGTACAATGACGGTCCCTATGAAGAAGCGCAAGGCGAAGAGGCATATCTCCAGGAAGGTGATTGCGGTTACCACAATTACTCTGAAGATCCCGCGGGTGGTTATGCTCCGTACGATGCTTAGTCCGACCATTGTGTGGAAGCGTCCTTGTGCTATTTATGAGATTTACACTTACAAGGATGTTGTCTATAAAGTGGAGAATAATTTAGTTACCCAATGTACTTGTTACTGGGATTAGATTTTGTCTAGTTTATTCTTTTAGAGCTACTTTTCCGCTGGATGTAATGTGGGATTTTTGCTTCACTTTACTTATCTGTTTGATACTCTGATTATATCTATTATTCTGATTCATTTATGATTCATACTTTCTTTATTGAATTTATGATTTATCTTCCGCACTCTTGTTATGATTGTTCATGATTATGTTATTGTTTATGTGGGAGGTTGATCACTCGATACCTGATCTTCGGGCTGTGGATCACACTCTCGGGTATGCCAGATAGGGTACCGGCTGGGAGGGTGTGACACATCTGTCCAGTTTCGTTAGCAGAAGAATGGAGGAGCCACGTGAGCCACGTGCGACTGCTCCGAAAAGGGATCGTTCGGTTAGTTCGGAACGATCAAGGGAGGCCCCGAAATCTAAGAAGGGCAAGGAGGTGATTGAAGCTACTCGGTCACCAATCCTTACCATCTTCGGGGGACCAGAGCCCGAATCACTCCGGAGTCTGAAAACAAAATCCAAATTTGTTGGAACCGGAGAGACGCGAAGCGGAAGAAGGCTGAATGGTGAAGATTCTATCACCTTTAGCGAGGAAGACGAAAGAGATGTTTGTTTACCTCATGATGATGCTATAGTCATCAAGGTAGAGATTGCACGACGGGAAGTGCATAGAGTTTTGATTGATACTAGGGTCAGCTGACCTAATTTCCTACGAAGTGTATCAAAAATTGAAGGTGGATCGGGACTTGATGAAACCTTCATCCACACATCTATATGGTTTTGCGGGGGTCATCTTCGGTGGCGGAAGGATCGGTCCAGTTGGATTTATCCATTGGAAGTTTTCCTAAGGAAACAACTGTCCGAATCAATTTTTTGGTGGTTCGGGAACTGCCAGACTTATAATATGATCTTCGGGCGACCATCTTTATCCAAGATAGGTGCTATTGTTTCGACAAAGCACCTGAAGATGAAATTCCCGACTAATATGGGAATTGGTCAAGTCTCCTCTAACCAGAAGATCTCTCGGCAGTGTTATGTTGCCTATTTAAAAGACAAGGAGGGCCCGAGGAAGGTAACTGCCCTCCCCATAGAAGTTCGAGATGATCGGGAAGAGACAGAGATGCAAAGACCCGAACCAGTGGAGAAGCTGGAACAAATCCAGCTGTGTGCGAGGATGAGAAAAAGATTACTTATATCGGGTCCAAACAATTTGAAAGAATTTAAAGATGAGTTGAAGTTTTTTCTTCAGCAAAATAAAGATGTATTTGCATGGTCTGCTGAGGACATGCCCGGAATCGATCGGGCCATTGCAGAGCACAAACTCTGGATAGACCCTAAGGCGAAACCAAGTGATACAGAAAAGAAGAAATTTCTCCATTGAAAAGTATGAAGCCGTTCGAAGCGAAGTTGAAAAACTTAAGAATTCTGGTTTCATAGAACCAATTGAGTGCCCAACTTGGTTGGCCAACGTGGTAATGGTAAAAAAGGCGAATGGGAAGTGGAGGATGTGTACAGACTACACAGATCTTAACAAAGCTTGCCCAAAAGATTGCTACCCGTTGCCTCGGATTGACCTCTTGATAGATGCGACTGCAGGATATGAAACTTTAAGTTTCATGGATGCCTACTCAGGGTATAATCAGATCCTTATGAATAAGGAGGATGAGAAGTATACGGCTTTCATGACTAATCGTGAGAGCTATTATTACAAGGTCATGCCTTTTGGCCCGAAGAATGCGGGAGCAACATATCGGAGGGCCGTCAACAAGATTTTCAAAGAGCTGATAGGAAAGAATGTTGAAGCTTATGTTGACGACATGCTAGTGAAAAGCTTTACAAAAGCAAATCATATTGCAGATTTGACTGAGGTATTCTCGATCTTTGCGGAAATATCAAATGAAGCTAAACCCAGAAAAATGTGCCTTTGGAGTCTCCTCGGGCAAATTTTTGGGCTTCATGGTATCACAGAGGGGAATTGAGGCTAATCCTACCAAAATACAAGCTATGATTGATATGGAGGCTCCCAAAACTGTTCGGGATGTACAATGTTTAACAGGGAGTGTTGCTACTTTAAATCGATTCGTCTCCAAGTCTGGAGAAAAATGTTTGCCTTTCTTCAAGGCACTTAAAGACCTGAAGGACAGTAAGGAAGCAAAGTGGACTGAAGAGTGCCAGAAAGCTTTCGAGGAATTAAAAGAAGCACTTGGACAACCACCGATCCTGTCCCGGACGACGAGAAGGGGAAAATATTACAGCTATATCTAGCGACGTCCCTTTCGGCGGTCAGTGCAGTACTTGTTCGGGAAAAAGATAAAAAACAGTGGCCGATTTACTATGTAAGCCATGTGTTGCTAGATGCGGAGACAAGATATTCACAGATTGAGAAGCAGGCTCTGGCTCTCATGATGGCCGCCAGGAAGCTAAGGCCATATTTTCAGGCTCATCCAATTGAGGTATTTACAACTTTTCCTCTTAGTAAAGTTCTTAACAAACCTGATTTGTCTGGAAGGATGGTGTCCTGGTCGGTTGAACTCAGCGAGTTCCAAGTGAGCTTTAAGCCTAGAACTGCAATCAAGGCTCAGGCATTAGCCGACTTTGTAGTAGAAACCACTGCACCAGTGGAACCCACCATTGAGGATCCCATTATACCAACCACTTGGGAGGTATATGTGGATGGTTCGAGTAATAAAGATGGAGCAGGAGCTGGAATTCTATTAAAAAGTCCAGCAGGATTTATTATTCGATATGCTTTGAGATTCGCATTTGACGCAAGTAATAACGAAGCAGAATATGAGGCTCTGATAGCAGGACTTCGGTTGTCAAAAGCATTATCTATTGCAGATGTTACTATTTATAGTGACTCTCAACTTATAGTCAACCAAGTCCAGGGGGAGTATGGTATTAAAGAACCACGCTTGCGAAATATCAAGAGATAGTGCAGGCATTTCAAAACCAATTTCGGAATTTGAAGATATCTCAGATTTCGAGGAATGAAAATTTAGTGGCGGATGAGCTATCCCGACTAGCCAATGCCAAGGAAAAGAATCTAGACCCTTCGGTCTACATTGAAGAGATAACTTTTCCAAGTTATCATGAGAAAGAAATTTCTTATATTGAAGCGAACGTTCTTTGGATGGATCGAATAATCGAGTATCTAAGGGATGACAAATTACCTGAGGATCCAGTAGAGGCAAGGTTGATCAAGATTCGATCAGCTAGATTTGTCATTCAGAATGGGAGACTATACAAAAGATCTTATGCTGGACCCCTTATGAGATGTATAGGCCCCGAAGGAGCAAAATCAGCTTTGGCTGAGGTTCATGAAGGAATTTGTGGAGCTCACATGGGTGGACGAGCCCTGGCTCACAAAATTCTGAGACTTGGGTTATATTGGCCTAAGGTCCAAGAGGCTGCTATGGAATACGTTCGTCGATGTGGTAACTGTCAAATTCATGCTACAGTATCGAAGCGCCCGACGGAAACTATGACTTCAATTCTAAATCCCATTCCCTTTGCAATGTGGGGAATTGATATCATGGGCAAATTCACCAAGGCATCAGGCGGATGGGAATATCTGATAGTAGCAATTGATTACTTCACAAAATGGGTAGAAGCCGTTGCACCGGCGGCAATTACTGAGAAAAAGTGGAGAAATTTGTGCTTGAATCAATCATATATCGCTTTGGGATTCCAAAGATTATTGTCACCGACCAAGGTACTCGGTTCGATTGTCCACAATTTGAGCAATTCTGTGGAACATATATGATCGAGCATCGTATGTCCTCAGTGGCATACCCCCAAAGCAATGGACAGGTAGAGGTTACTAACCGAACGCTACTGGAAGGAATAAAGAGAAGACTCGAAGGTGACAAAGCTTCTTGGGTCGAAGAACTTCATAATGTACTGTGGGCTTATAGAACTACGGTTCAAACACCCACAGGAGAAACTCCATTCAGGTTGGCATATGGATCCGAAGCATTGGCACCAGTGGAGATAATGGCGGGGACATTACGGGATCGTGAGTTCGAGGAAAAAGCAAATGAACAAGGACTGCTTGATAGTCTTGATTTGTTGGACGAAGTTCGGGCAAAGGCAATAGCATGAACTCAACATTATCAAAGAAGGATAGCATCTCATTATAATACTCGAGTGAAGAATCGTCGGTACTTAGCCGGAGATTTGGTGTTGAGAAACACCCTAGCTTCCGACCCGCGTCACCAAAGAAAATTGGACCCTTCCTGGGAAGGACCTTATATGGTTGTGAAACCGGTCGGTTCAGGAGCTTACAGGCTGAAGAACATCAACACCCAGAAAGAGTTGGATCGTTCGTGGAATGCTAGGCATCTCAAAAAGTTTTATCCTTGAGGATGATTTCAATTTTGTTCGCGATGTAATCATTTTCAACTCAATCAATGCAATTTTTGGCTTTCAACAAACCATCTTTTGATTGGGGGGCATCATACACCACATTCAAGAACAAGATCCAACTATAAGGCATCGGATGAAAATTCGTGTGGGTCCTTCAACACTTATGGAAATTTTTGGACTTTCTTAAGTCGAGGCATCGGATGAAAATCCGAGTGAGTTCCTTTTGCAAGGAGTCGGTTTAAAACCCAAGTAAGTTCCTTCAAGACTTATTGAATTTTTGAATTATCCTTAAGTAAAGGCATCGGTTTAAAACCCGAGTGAGTTCCTTCTCAGACTTATTGTATTTCTCCGGAAATCCTTAAGTAAAGGCATCGGTTTAAAACCCGAGTGAGTTCCTTCTCAGACTTATTGTATTTCTCCGGAAATCCTTAAGTAAAGGCATTGGTTTAAAACCCGAGTGAGTTCCTTCTCAGACTTATTGTATTTCTCCGGAAATCCTTAAGTAAAGGCATCGGTTTAAAACCCGAGTGAGTTCCTTCTCAGACTTATTGTATTTCTCTGGAAATCCTTAAGTAAAGGCATCGGTTTAAAACCCGAGTGAGTTCCTTCTCAGACTTATTGTATTTCTCCGGAAATCCTTAAGTAAAGGCATTGTTTCAAACAACTAAGACCCAATGCAACAGCGATTCAAGTGGCTAGCAAAGTTCAAGATAAAGTTAATTTCTTATTTCTTCAAAAGATCCAAAGAGGCCAGTATCAAAACAATTACAAGAGCTGGATACAATCTTCGGTCAAAAAAGAAAGTCATCATAGGTGACTGTTGAGAAGTTATACAAGATCAACGCGACTTTGCTAGAACAAACATATGAGTCAACCATTGGTGGGGATTCAAGGAAAAGAAGAGAAGAAATGAGGATTACAAAAATATTTCGGTATGCATAAAATCCTCCGCAATTTCATACTCTTTGTCCAGGAGAAGCGTGGTCCTCGACCAAACTCGCATTCAGGACAAGCTCGTCATAATTGACTTCTTCCAGGGGAGAATAAACAGGAGAATCTTCCGGATAATGCATAATATCTGGATCGGAAGGTGGAGGATCAATCTTATCCTTGGTCCAAGTCGGGAGGAGGAATACCGGGTCAGTAAATACTTCGGGATGGCAAACATCACCGTAGGGAGTCGTATCAAAATGAGGATCCTTCCTTAATATTGATTCCCATACTTCGTTCTCACCATCCCGGTACGCCCCGCAAGTTATAAGCATTCAGCATATCAACAAAAGGCTTACTGTGTAAATACTTGAAGACGCAGGCTCTGCGAACATCAGTTGGAAGGGATTCGGGCAAAGGAACGACAGCTTGCCTTTTAGGTAACGTTTCAGATCCTTTGGCTCCTGACTTTCCAACTGTTAGCTCCAGTCGCCGGATCTTCTCCCTGGCATCATCCAAGTCTGATCGAAGACGACCAATCATCGAATTTTTTTCTCCTGCCACCTCCCAAGCTAGATTCCGAAGGCGAGCAATCTCAACATCTTTAGCTTCGGAGATTTCCCGAAGCCTAGAAACTTCATTGCTCAATCTACTGAGCCTAGTAACTGCTTCCACTTGGTTGTGGAAGTTACCAGCAAGACTCCTGCAAACAACTTCCGAGTTAACGAGGAGCAGAAAAGTAATTTTTCAGAATCAGAGGATAATGAAGAAAGACTTACATCACCAGTGACTACTGTGCAGTTTACTCGGGGGGGAAGTGGGGAAAGAGATGAGTAATCAAGAAACTCACTTGTTCAGAAGTTGATAGAGCTATTGTTGGAGTACGAGGAATACGGAAGCAGGCCGAAGGACGAAAGGTCGCTTTAACACTTTAGCAAATCTAACTTGCAGAAGACAGGATAGATGGAGAGTACCCACGAAGGGTTTAAATAGCCTCAGGTATTAAGACGACGGTTGAAGGCTAAGGACAACCGACGACCTAGATCAAAATGACGCTTCGAAATCCGCAGAAAGCAAGATCAACGGTCGGAGGGATGCCACATGGAAACATGTGGAAGCAAGCACCTGATGCAGAGATACCTCCAATCGTCGCACCACCATTAAAATAATGGATGTATTTCCTATTCATTGGAAACAGTGAATGGTATACAAAGGCAAGAAAACGTTTGAACTTCACAGAAGGGAAATGTGCGGACTTTGCAATAAATGAAGTAGTGGAGAAGATTAATGCATCTTCCCGAAACTCATCTTCACAATATTTCTACAAGATTATTATTCGGCGAGGAATGTAAAGTTAAGTGATGAGTTTTATCATTAATACTTTGATATTCAAGGCAAGATTTCGGCAGGAGACGGGGAAATATAAAGGCCAACATGAGAAAGAAATGTCTATTCATTAAATAGAGGATAAATCTGTACAAAAAGATAACTCCCTAAGCCTTTTCTTCATTGTTGCCCGAGGGACCCTGGTCGGGAGGACTTTTCTCAGGATCATGAGAAGAGCCTTCCTCAAGAATGGCATCGGCTGAGTCCTCTACAACAGCAACTTGAGACTTGGCTTGTGATTTCTCCTCTGGAAGTGCCGGCTCATCAGCCAGGTATGCCTCATATTGAGGGTCAGCTGGAAAAGGATCATCTTCTTCCTGAGCCCAGTCCGGGAGATCCATACCAACTTTCTCGAAGACCTCTTTGTGGCACACCTCACGAAAAGGAGCAGTGTCGAAGGCAGGGATTGATCCGAGGATTCGCTCCCAAACGTCGTTCTTCCCCAAGCGATAAGATTGAAGGTTGTAGATACCTAGCAGCTCATAGAAAGGTACGCTGTTCAGGTATTTCCGAACACACTCCTTCCAAAGCTCTGGCTTTATATGCTCGGGCTTGCTAGGGATCGCCAACTTCAGATGTTCTTCAAGCTCCCTACTTTTGAATTCAAGCCTCTCACCAAACAACGTGGCAGCTGCTTTTTGCTTCCTGGCCTCGCGCTCGGCAGCAACGGCACGAATCTTCGACGCTTTGAGGGCCTCCTTGAGGGAGATCACTTCTTCCTCATGCTTTTTCTGCAGCTCCACGGCAGCTGCAGTCAGCTGGTCTATTTCAGAATTGGCTTTCGCCAAATTCTCTTCACAGGTTTGCAGCAAGGAGCTGGTGCGACCAACCCGGCTCAATGCTTCCATGTGTTGATAAAAGCTCAACACAGCATTCCTGGGAAGGCGGAAAATATCAGAAGAAGTCATAAGGAATTATGAAAAAATAACTAAGGGCAAGAAGACCGGTACCTTGTAGATTGACTAACAAGGGAGGTGTCATCCAGGGCTTCAAATTTCTGGCGATCGAAGGAGCACGACCGAGGGAGCTCCATTCTCGCAGCTTTCTCGGGATCCCGAGTCACCCCGTCGGTTAGCTTCGGGGTCCACCGGGGGTGAAGACCTCCTCACCATCCGTTGAAGCTTTGGATTTTTTATTGGAGGGAGCATCAATGGTGTCATGCCTCCTCTTGGTTCCCGCGGAGGAAGAGACATTAGACCTCTCCACCATCGGTTTCTTCCCTTTACCGAAGCATCAGCCACACGGGCCCGATATTCCCGATACCCCTATAAGAGGGGTCGGGAGAGGGAATAGAAGCCTCTTGATCTACGGTCAAGGCTCTGGGCGAACGTTGCTCGACTGTCACAACGGCCCTAGCGGCCTTCACCCCCAGGCTTTCAGGGTTCATTCTTGGAGGCACTACAAAGAAGAAGGACAAGAGTCAGAATTAAAAACATATCACTTCAGTCAAATTAAAGGATGGTGGTTAGCAGCTCACAATGAGCCAAGCCCCAGTACTGAAGGATGGAGTTATACTCCACTTCAAGTCCATGTATCTCTTGATACCACGGAATGGATTTGATCTTCCTGATGGCCGCCTCGTCTTCTCTAGATAAGGGAAGGCCTCGGTTATTCTCGGAAGAAGAAGTACACCTCCTCCAGGTGGTTGGGAAGTTAAGATCTGATGGAGGCGCTCGACAGAAAAAGTATCGTTCGCGCCATCTTTTGTGGTTAGAAGGGCAAGTTCCTTTGACAAGGATGCTGCCCCTCCAATCAAGTTCAGCCTTATTGCATTTGGACAGAAAAACCCATCCGGGAAGATGGGAGATAGAAAGAACATGAAAATGTACAAAGAGAGAAAGAGATGGCGTAATGCCAAGTTCAAAACACAAACCCAAGAAGCCGACGATAAGACGCCATCTATTGGGGAGGAGCATTCCGGGACAAATGTTCCAATGATTTAGAACTGCGGAGAACAAAGGATTAAAAAAGGGAAAGTGAACCCCGCTTTCCAGTGCATCTATATACAGAGAAAATTCACCCGAAAGGGATGAATCAACCCTCTCATCAGGGTGGGGAGCCCTAACCTGATATGAGGAAGGAAAATCAAAATCTTGGACAACTGAAAGAAGGGTTTCCTCATCGTAAATGGAGGGAACAGAGCCAGGTCCACCATCGGGCCCGGAAGTTTGAGGCTGCCTAGAAGACTCGACAATCTTGGAAGATCCAGACTCGAGAAGGACAGGAGAAGTTTCGGTTTTTCTTTCAAAACCTTTTTGAGAAACTTCAGCGAACTTGCACCAGAGGACAGTTAGGGTTTTGTTATCACTATCTGACTGTTCGGGAGCAGGAGAAGCAAAAGCCTCACTGCTATTACCAACACTGGGTACCAGAGAAGCCCTATCGTCCGCCATTACTTGTTTCAGTAAACTACAAAAAGAAAAAGACCAGTAAACTTACTGATTCAGTGAGGCGGAAGCTTGAGAGCGAGGAAGGCGCGAAGGCAGACAACAAAGGTTCAAATTCCAGACAAGAAGAATGAAACCTACGAAGACAACGAACCGCTTTTAAAACTCCCGCACGAGTGTTCGGGAATCTGAACGATCGAGATTGATTCAAAATCAGCGATCAAGATTGAAAGACATTTTGAAAGTTTGAACTCACGAATCCGAAATAGGCGTTCGGAAACCGTCGCTTGGATGACGTGAACCACGACAAATCAACTGCAAGGAGATATGTGGCCTTACACTCACAACGCTCGAGGAAAAGTGACCACCGCATTAAATGTGATATGACATTTAATGAAGCACGCAGAGATTATCACCTGACGACGAACCCAGTTAAAAACCAAGCCCTCGGGATCGACCGAACGCTTGGTCTCGGGGGCTCGTGATATGGAGAGATTATGATCAGACCGGGTTCATACCTGGTCCGACCCTCGACCCCGGTCGAGACGGAGAGATCCGACTCGCTCCCAAGCGAACCGGATCCGGAAGATGGCTTGCTGAAGAAGAAAGCTTATTCGGCTGCAAGCGTGCCCTAATCCTACTTATGGATTAGGGTAATCACCCTAATGATGGCATACTCGAATTGACGGCTGCGGATAATCATTATCGAAGGGATAATCATCACATAACCTAAAGGTTATCTCGAGAGTCCTCTACTAGTCCAAACTAGTAGAAGTCCATTGCTCAACGGATCTAACTGTTAAGATCCAACGACTACCCGAAGAAGGCTCAAGTGCATCCAACGAAGGAGATTCGAAGGTACACTCTATATAAACCTCACTACCATACAAGGTGAGGGGATCGAAAAGAATACTATCTGAGACTCAGGTTCAGATACATACTGATAGACCTAAATTATCAGCGATCTGCTATCTAGATCACCTTTCCCAGTTCTTCATTCCTTAAGCTCTGCGCTTCTAGCAGAGCCGTTTGTGATTAAGTTCATCAACTGACTTAGCCTTCGGAGGTGGACTCCCGACCCCAGCGGTCGGGCCACATCTAACGCTTTCGTTTTGCAGGACATCACGAGGAGATCTAAGGGCTGAGCAGATTTTGGACGCATCACCCATACACCAACATCCACAAGTCATACTGGCAAATGGGTTGTGCGACCGATGATATATCTGCAAGCGTGAGCCCCAAACTAGAAATCTTCCCAGAAGGCCAGAATGGCACATCACTTAAAAAAATACATCAAATAAGCATTAGTATACCATAGTGTCCTAGGTTTATTCAAACTCACAAAACTAAAGGTATCTCGATCCCTCTGAGAGATCACCTTCTTGTCCTTAAAATGTTGACTACTGTAACACATACAGTTGGCGCCATCAAACACTTTTAGGGTGTAGTTGAATCAAACCTTTCCTATCGCCCCAGACCATCACTACACTTATGATTGACTCCTTTCCCGGTAATGCCCCTTTAGGTCGAATCAATCATGACCATAGGTAACACCCCAAAGTAGCCACATTAACCCTTCGTTTCACTAAGAACACTAATGGACCATAAGGTCCAGGATTCACACAATGAAAGGAGCAGGGATCCATTCTCTCATTTCCAATGATCGCTAAGCACACATAATATGATATACATGCTATGGTAGAGCATTCTATACACAATAGAACATATGTCCCTCTCAACACCATACAGGTCTTAGTCTAGTCACAACCTCTTGCGCCTAATCTGAGTTTCTTTATTGTCGCCACCCTAGCACCACATAAAGTACTCGCACCTGGATTCTATAGGCAACATGAATAGTGGGAACATTCATGTCGATTCTCTTCACAATAGAGAAACTCATCTTGATTCCAAATCAAGGCGACATCATGATTATGAATTGACCTACACAAAGTCATTCACAATCTGTCTCATCTCTGCTCGCCTCCAAGGCGCCAGAGGCGAATGCTCGTGTGAGTGAGCCATTCTCTTGCCTATTGACATATCTCGTTTTATGCTAGAAGAACACAATCACACAGAAAGTGATATAAATGTTGGAATGAATTCATATTACTTAATAATAAGAAAGTTTTAGTACAAAAGTAAGTCACAATCTACGTAAGCCCAAGGATTTCACATGAGAAATAAAAACATCCGTGGCTATAGGTTTGGTAAGAGGGTCAGCTACCATCTGACTAGTAGATATGTACTTAAGTACAACTTTCTCCCTTAATATAATGTCTCTAACAAAATGATATCTTAATTGTATATGTTTGGTCTTCCCATGATACTTGGGGTCCTTGACATAGCTAAGAGATGCCGTACTATCACATTAGAAAATGGCAATCTCTTTGGATGTCATCACAAATCCCAGTATGTCGTAGGAATCTCCTCAACCAAGCAACCTCTTGAATCGTAGCTGAGCATGCCACATACTTTGCTTCCATGGTCGAGAGTGATATACAAGTCTGCTTCTTGCTACACCACTAAATGGCCCCATCATTCAGCAAAAAAGCACATCCAGAGGTTGATTTGTGCTCATCAATGTCTCCAACCTAGTCGGCTTCACTATAATCAACTAACTGCAAATCCGATCTTTGGTAACACAACATATAGTTACTCATTCCTCTGAGATATCTCAATATCCTCTTGATTGCTTTCTAGTGCTCTATGCTTGGGTTTGATTTGTATGACTAACCAAACCCACTGCATAACAAATATCCGGCCTAGTACACATTATAGCGTACATAAGGCTGCCCATTGTACTGGAATATGGAACTCTTTCCATCTTGGTCATGACAACCATTTCTTAATGGTTTCCAATAGCTCCTTGTTATTGCTAGCCATGAGTATGCAATCTATGTACAGTGTCAGAATGACATAATTACCATAAGATCTCTTGGTGTAAACACAGTGGTCTTTCTTAAGCATGGAAAAACCATTTTCCATCATAACTTGGTGGAAGTGCACATTCCACTGTCTAGATGCTTGCTTTAAGCCATATATGGACTTCTTGAGCTTGCATACTTTGCGCTATAGTCCATTAGCTTCAAATCCTTGAGGTTGATCCATATAGATCTCTTCCTCAAGTTCTCCATTGAGAAAAGCAATCTTTACATCCATCTGATAAAGCTCCAAGTCCAACTGAGCAACAATGGCTAGTATGAGGCGGATGGAGGCAAACCTAACCACAGGGGAAAAAGTTTCCACATAATCAACGCCCTCTCGTTGGGTGTAGCCCTTAGCCACTAAATGAGCCTTAAATCTCTCAACAGATCCATCCGCCATTCACTTGATCTTGAGAACCCACTTGTTCCCAATTGCCTTTCGGCCCGACAGTAACTCAACTAAGTCCTAGATATGATTAACTTTCATCGACTCCAACTCTTCCTCTTTCGCTTTAAACCATTACTTTGAGCTTGTCCCCGCAAGAGCTTCCTGCACACTCTTTGGTTCATGTTCATCGACTAGAGTCATCTCACAGTCAGTCTCTTTAGGAGCTACCATGTAGGCTTCATCCTCTATGTCGAAATGTCAATGACGAACTAGCCCGCGCCCACTATGGCGCAAGTGCAAATTAGATTGCTCACCCTCTAAGGTGGCTATCACATCTGCACTCCCACTCCCGTTAGAATCTTCTGGATGAACCCCAGGTTCTTTATCCAGAATCTGAATCCCTGGAGTGACAAGATCACTATTGTAACAACCCCTGTATTTCTAACCCGGGAACCGTATTGCAGGTCCAAGAACCCGACGGTCTAGCAAGGTAAATTTGTGGAGTGTCCGAATAGAAGTCCATGATCCATACCCTGAACCCATGGATCTAGATTCTCTTGACGAAGAGCCTGCCTTGCTTGGTGGTTGGACTTCTGGAAGGCAAGTGATGTCTGGAGATGTCCGGATTGAAGGTAAGACCTCCCCCATGTGTTCAATAGGGTTAGGTCGTACTTGGACATCAACCCCCTGAGCAAAGCACCCTTGTATAGCAATATACTTGGGGGTGGTTGCTAGTGGCGGTTGATTAAACCAAGCGACCGCCTTAAGCAACCGCTTGGTCCTGATTGCGGGGTTTTGCCCTATTTTGCCCCTAGACTTTTATAAATAGTAACCCTCACCTATTTTACGAATATTATATTCGGGTTTACTGTTTTTGGAGGTTAGACGGCTGTGGAGACGCGCTGGAAGTAGATCTGAAGTGTTGTTAGAGTCCTAGAAGGTTCTACTATCCTTCATAGTTGATCTGGTTAAGGTAAGTGATTCCCTGTTCACTCATACTTCACCACTTGTTATGATAAAAGTAGATTAGTGTTTCCCTTTGGTTGTTCTTGATCCTTCTATTGCACTGTCTACCTTTTTGATGATCTTGGTGAGATCAGATCCGAAAACGAAACCTTGCTTTCGTGAAAAGGGATGATCTAATCAAGAGGGAGGATTCTGGATAACCAATTTGATGTCTTTGGTTAGGTTTAGTATCAATCGTGGTTATGGGAGTGATAGATTTGAGATTCGGACTATGATAATTCAAAAATTCGGATTGAAATCGGATGATCAGAAGCCTGAGTTTCGGATTGAAAACTCTCTGTTTTTGGGCGGTCACTAGTGGCGGTCTCTCAACCTAAGCGACCGTTTGGTTTCCAATGACCAAAAATGAATTTTGGTTTTGATCCGATTTGATTCATTCGACTTATACTTTATTGTAATCCTGTATATAGGTGTTCTCTGTTTCAAATAAAAGTCTTATAATAGTTTCTAGATTGCAAGTTAGAGGGATTCTGCATAATTACAGGTAAGGACATACAATCCTATCTTTATGAAATGACTTAAACATGCTAGTCCAATGTCTGTTATTACTGTTCTTTCATTTCATATACTGGTGTAACCTTGTTTAGCATGTTGATCTTATTATATTCTTGTTGTTTGTACTGTCTTTACTTATACTTTGTTGATTATGATGGACCCAGCCCAACCGACCCGGAAACCGATTTGTAGGCCGAGACCCGAGAAAGTAGAAGCAGCGGGCCACCCGGGGACTTGGGCGGCTGAATCCATGAAGGTGATGATGAGGCATTTAGGAACGAACGTGAAGACTAATTAGTTGATGGACTTGGAGGACCTATCTTGGTTTGAAGGCACACCACAGGAAGCACGACTTGTGTGCAAAACCCCTTTAGGTTGGATTTGATCGGACCTCAATCGTTGGCGCATTGGGGATTGGCGGCGCGACCAATCCACCGACCAATGGGGCTGTCTTTGGCAATTAGGTTGATTCTTGCTCTATTTAAGCCAACCTCGAGTCCACCGATTTGCGCCTCCAAACCCGGACGAACCAAAGACCGAAGTCACTCCTGCATCCTTGGAGTTTTCTTGGCGGACTGGGAACCTTCTTGCATCAAAGGTATGCACCTCTCTTCTTCTCCTCCATCTTTGTTTTTCTTTCCTTTTGAGTTGAGACAGAGAAGTTTGTTGGCGCGCGTGAGAAGAATTTCCAAGAGTTGAAAGATAGATTGACAAGTGCCCGGTTGACTATACCGATAGTTCGGTGGATGACAGATACCGAGCGCAAAGATTGGTTTGGGTTGTGTACGATGCAACATGGCAAGGCGAGCCTATGCTTCCGGCAATTGAAGGATTATGAGCGGAATTACCCCACCACGACAGAACTGCGCGTTGCTTTGCTTTGAAAATTTGGAGACATTATCTTTACGGGAGAAGATTGCCATTCACGGATCATAAGAGTTTGAAATACTTCTTTACCCAAAAGGAGTTGAACATGAGACAAAGGAGATGGTTGGAACTCGCTCCGATTATGATTGTGATATTCGGATCACCGGGAAAGCAAATGTTGGGATGCTCTTAGTAGGAAGAACCGAAGAAGACTTTGGATTTGAATGCTGAGTTACCATTGTGGTCTTCATTGAGAATTTGATTTGGAAAGCCGAGAATGATTTTATTCTCGCCATGACGGCAAGATCGGTCTTAGAGATAAGATTGTTGGAGAGTCGATCAAGAGTTTTTGACCAAAGTTGAGAAGATTCCGAACGAGCGGACCCGACTTTGGTATATCCATGGATGGTGCTTTGTTGTTTAGAGGAAGCGTGTGTGCCGCAAACGATGAAGTTAAGAATGAAATATTGAAGGAAGCACACCAGGGCTTCTCGACATCCGGGAAGCACCAAGATGACAAGGACTTGAAGGAACATTTTGGTGGATTGGTCTAAAGGCGGATGTTGCGATTTTGTTGCCAAGTGTGAGACTTGCCGGCGGTTAAAGCGTCGACAACCTCCATCGGATTACTCAACCCCTTCCTATTCCTAGTTGGAAGTGGGAAGATATTTCCATGGACTTTGTGACTAGCTGCGCGGACAAGTAAAGGCAATGACACCGTGTGGGTGATTGTTGACAGGTTGACCAAACAGCCCATTTCATTCCTATGAAGACACCAACCGGATAAGCAGCCGGGCTATGTGGATAATGTGGTTCGGCATGGTGTGCCTTTGAGTATTGTCTCGGATCGTGATCCTAGGTTCACCTCAAGGTTTTGGAATAGTTTGGAAGGCCTTGGGAACCCAATTGAACTGAGACAGCCATCATCACGGCGATGGACAACGAGCGGACAATCGACATTGGAAGACATGCTCGGATCTTGTGTGGTGGATATGGGTGGAAATTGGGATGAACACCTAGCTTTGGTTGAGTTTGCCTATAACAACGGTTATCAAGCAACAATAGGCATGGCTCCATTCAAGGCTTTGTATGGTAGTACTTGTAGGACACCTTGCGGTGAGCAGGTGAAAGAAAAGTCTTAGGTCTGAGATGATTGAAGCTACAAGTGCTATGGTTGATATGATAAGAGAAAGGATTAAGTCGGGAGACGAACTTAGCTGATAAGAGAAGGACCGATTTGGAATTTCAAGTTGGAGAGAAAGTTTTTCAAGGTCTCACCAATGAAGGGTGTGATGAGATTCAATGTTAAGGGAAAGCTTAGCCCTCGTACATTGGACCTTTGAGATTTTGGAAAAGGTTGGACGTTGCGTGATCGATTAGCATTACCTCGCCTCTGTGGTGTGCACAATGTGTTCATATTTCGATGCCGAAAATACAAGAGAAGGAACACATGGCAAGCACGAAGGACTAGTGGATTTGACCTATGATGAAGAAGGGAAACGTGCGGAATGGACCTTTGGTGAAGATTCGGTGGAAGAACCATACGAAGAAGCTTCTTGGGAGAAGGAAGAAGACATGAAGGAGAAGTTTCCTTACCTCTTTGGAAGCACAGACGCTTCAATTGGGGACGAAATTTCTTTAAGGGGGGAGAATGTGAAACCCAGCCCTAACCTTGACCCGGAAACCTTGTTATTTGTAGGTCCGATGACCGAAGTAAAGTAAGAAGTCAGCTTTGGGCCATCCCAGAGAGGACTTGGTGTCGGCTTTGAATCCATGAAGGTTGATGATGAGGTTCTATTTATGGAAACAGAATCGATGAAGATCTAATTAGTTGATGGACTTGGAGTGATCTCTATCTTGGTTTGAAGGCATTCTACCTACTAGGTAAGTCACTTGACTTGTGTGCAAAACCCCTTTAGGATTGGATTTGATCCGGACCTTCAATCCCTGTTTTGGCCTTGCATTGGTCGACGATTGGTCGAGGGCCAGCGACCAATCCACTCGACCAATGGGTGCTGTCTTTGGCAATTAGGTTGATTCTTGCTCTATTTAAGCCTAACCCGAGTCCACTTCGTATTTGCTGCCTCCAAACCCCGGAACGAACCAAAGACCTCGCAAGTCATCTCTCTTGCATCCTTGGAGTTTTCTTGGCGGATCTTCGGGAACTCTTCTTTTTGCATCAAAAGGTATGTCTACTCTCTCTTCTTCTCCTCCATCTTTGTTTTTCTTTCCTTTTGAGTTGAGACAGTAGAAGAGATGCGCATCCTCGTGCAAACATCTCGAACATGTTCTCATGATCATCCTAAGGATTAAAGGCTAGAACAATGATCTTAACCATGATCATTGCAAGCTTTTGAAGGATTCATGATCAAACCATGATTTAATCTCGTTAATTTCCTAATCTGAATTCGATCTCTTTGGATCTTCTTTCATTGATCATGTTAGTGGTTAATGGTTGTGTTTTCTTTCTATGATCCATAATCCATAGAATTCTAGTTGTTCTCTTCTACCTTACTATGTGTTCTTCATGATGCATGATAGTACATATATGGTAGGTTTTATTTCCTTATTTAGATTTATGCTTCTAAGCCTTATTCCATGAAGACCTATGCATGTTTTCATGTTTTCATTACCGAAAGCAATGATCCATCCTCCTATAGTTCTTGTCCTTGTTTTCTATTTCAAAATTCATCAAGATACATGTTTGATTTATTTATGGTAACTTTTTGTTTCCTAATTTGGATCTTGATACCTGGATTTGATTAGTGTTTTGAGGTCCCCTATATGCTAGAATACTACTGATGTAGTCTACCCCTTGATTAGTACCCTCTTGAACCATCAAATTCGGATTTCATATCTCAAAACTCGATTTTCTAAGCTATCGTCTGCATTGGTCGACTGATTGGTCGATCGGACCACTCGACCAATCCACTCGACCAATGAGTTCAGCAACTCGAATTGGTCTGCTTTCGGATGTTTTGCTATATTTGCTGTTAGGGATCTTTCCTAATATGTTGTATATACTTGTTTAGGACCTTCTTCTCAAGTTTGCCAAGATCTTACTTGATTTCTTAGGATTCTTTGCGAGTTATAAAAGGTAAGGATGGTTATTTCCTTAATTACATAGATAGCATGAATCTAGTTTCTATATTTGAATATCATTAATATGTTTCCTAAATTAGATTCTTACAATGATATACTACTGTTGCATAACTTTGATTACAGTAGCATTACTTATTCATATTGAATTGATTCATGTATGATTTACTTACCAATGTTATACAAATGATTGTAAATATTGATTTCTTTCCATATATGGAGTTACCATATATGTGATGATATGAATTGATGCATGTGTATGCTTACGTATGGTTTGGAAAGGAGAGGTGTCCTTTTGACATTTCTGTCCTTGGACTACTACGGGAATATTATGGGATGTTTCCGGAGATGCCTTTCCGGACACCTTCCTAAACCGTTGGATGACATATATAGGATTGTCTAGTAGTGTTTGGCTAGGATGTCTGTTATGTAGACCCTAATCGGAGGGGTATTGAGACCGAACGACCCGTGGTAGCAATGGGGATTCATGGGCGCTCAAGACCGGTAACCAACCCGTGAGAGGACAGGAATCACATTGTGGGGGCCATTTATTGGTAGGGTTGCATATGGTTAGACTTGGGCTCACGGGCGCTAAGACCGGTAACCAACCCGTGAGAGGACGTGAGAGCTTCCGTTTACCATATGTGGATGACCAATAGGGTTGGTGAGTCCGTAGTCGGGGACTATGAGGACTCTAGTGTGAAGGATACCGGAAAGGATCGTCGGGACGAGGAATGGAAGTATCCGGATCCGACTTGATGTAACCAAGTAGAAGACTTGCATTTGGCTAGGTATTACCCCGACATGCCCAGCACTTATACCAAATGGTTGTGAGAGAGTGTGTTGACTTAACCCCCTAGCCATGGAATGTCCCGAGGGATGCCGGACCCATTACCAACTGATGATGAGTGATTGAGACTTTCCTAAAGAAGTACGGTGCTATGACTTAAAGCATGTCCGCCAACAGAGACCAAAGATACATAGAGTTAGAATCATTCATTCATTGTTTGTCTCATATCATATTGCATTTATGATTGTCGGAATCTCGCCATTTATGTTATTATGGATTTTAACCGCCTCACCGAGTTTCTTTGAAACTCATTCCTTTATTGTACAATGTTGTTAGACTATCCCGCAGTACGGAATACTATGACGGTCCCATGAGGAAGCGCAAGGCAAGAGACATATCTCCGGAAGGTGATTGCGGTTACCACAATTACTCAAGATTCCGCGGGTGGTTATGCTCCGACAATGCTTAGTCCGACCATTGAGTGGAAGCGCCTTGTGCTATCTATGAGATCTACACCTACAAGGATGTCGTCTACAAAGTGGAGAATAATTTAGTTACCCAATGTACTTGTTACTGGGATTAGCTTTTATCTAGTTTATTCTTTCGAGCTACTTTTCCGCTGGATGTAAAGTGGGATTTTTGCATCACTTTACTTATCTGTTTGACACTCTGATTATATATCTATTATTCCGTTTCGTTTTTGATTCATTCTTTCTTTATTGAATCTATGATTTATCTTCCGCACTCTTGTTATGGTTGTTCATGATTATGTTATTGTTTATGTGGGAGGTTGATCACTCGATACCTGATCTTCGGGCTGTGGATCACACTCTCGGGTATGCCAGATAGGGTACCGGCTGGGAGGGCGTGACAATGAATATGATATGATAATGGTTGATGGTTTGTGGTTCTGATGGAAGGGGTGTTCCATTGGGATATCCTAGCTTGGGATATTAGAGGGCTGTGGTATGGGACATATGCTCGCTGATGTCTCTAGCTCTATCATAACTATTGGATGACATACCTAGGTAGAGTCTAGAGTTGCATGGCTAGGTACCCCACATGCTACTACCCTTTCGGTAGGGGAATTGAAGCCGGATGACCCATGATGACAGTGATGTGACGATGGTCCACTGCTAGTCATATAAATGGTAGGGTTGCATATGTTAGGGTTGGGCTCATGGATGTCCAAGGAACAGATCAGGTGTCGTGAGGAGTCATGAGAGCATTCCGCCCCAACAATATGTGGATGACCATAGGGTTATGGAATGAAGTCCAACAGCGGTAACTAGTCCGTGAGGGTTCTCATTCCTAGGTTGCGAAGGATACTAAATAGAGTTGGTTGGTGTCATAGGGGATGTATCTGGACTTCATGTAGTATGTTACCATTATGACTTGCATTGGATTAAAAACCCGACATGCACTAGTACTCATGCCAATGGTCGTGGTGAGAGAGTGTGGACTTAACCCCAGCCATGGTTTGAGAGCCAGGTGTGGACTTTCCATTTCACCAAGGATCCCTATAGAGGTTACCAGTCCTTGCCGGATAAGAGTGACTAGACCTACCCAGAGGAGGGCTGGTGTATATCTTAAAGCATGTCAATTGTTAGAGACTTGCATGGTTAGATCTTAGCGGTATTCATATTTTGTACTTATACATATCCTTTATGCATTTCTGATTAGTTTGACATATGAATGGGAATCATTGTTTGTTCTTACTGAGTTCTCTAGAACTCGTTCCTTTATTTGTCTATATTTTATTAGCTTGTACAAATGTAGGAAATGCACAAGAAGATGGATTGGTTTCCTATGAAGGAACCTTCCCGTATGAAGAAGATGTGGCACCGACAATGGGAAATGGAGATAGCCTGTGCAGGAGCTCTTGCGAGTGCATGGAATGCACTTATAGCACCCATTGATGGGCGGAGGAGACAGGTCGCCAGGCAGTTTGTTCACCGTATGGAGGAGAATTGGAGAACCCTCATCTTGATAAACTTGAGTCTAAGTTTTTAGCTTTAGAAAAAGAAACCGGAAAGAAACTTATTTAAACCATTTGAATTGCTTCCGTTGAACTCATTTACATTTTGATTATTTATTCTTTCCTTGATTATTTTATTGGAGTATTTGGACTCCTGTAATTCTTTCATTTAATTATTGAACCTTTTCTTGCCCATGATTGTCTTTACTTGCATTTATTATTACTGATAAACTAGAACCGTGGATCTTGTGATGGATCACTCCCACGGGTTGTCGGGCGAGTAACGGAGACCGGCGGGTGGGGTGTGACAAAGTGGTATTAGAGCCATGGTTTCATGAAGTCAGTAATAGTCAATACAAGTGTTAGATGAGCAATCTGAGTCATAGATCCAGAAGTGACTCAAGAGAACTAGATTGAATAATAAGAAAAACTTTTCGTTAGAAACAAATTAAGAAAGTAAGTGAATTTTTCTTTTGCATAACTTACTATAAGTCAAGTGAAATACATTCTCACATTATGATTATAAAGAAAGTGCATAAGAGACAATAATAATAATGCAACAAGCATAATTGTACTTCATTAATAAGAAAAAGCTTTACATATTTCGGAGCGTGCTCTACGCTTTACAAAAAGATAGGGAATGAACATGTGCTGAATAAAAAACTACAATAAACATATCTAAATCCTAAGGTCAGTATGTACTGAATCAAAAAAGGATAAAAGCCTCAGTCTAACTACTGGTGTGGTGGTGGTGGTGGTGCTAGTCTCATCTGGCGGAGTATATCAAGGCACTCTGCTATTTGGCCCCTCATCTCTGCCTGCCCCTGCTCGAACTGGTCCATTCAAGTGAACAGACCCCTAGCCCAAGGTGGTGTGACCTCCGAAGTGTCCTGAGTCCCGGATGTACCCCCTGCCTCGAACTGAGAAGGTGGTGGTGAGTCTACATGATCTGTATCATCAACCTCTGCATCCATGTCCTCCGGCTCGGCTGGCATCTCTAGTGAATTTGGTCCGCCCAGTAAGTGCATCTGAGCGACCAATCTGTGACCTATCGTGCCACCATGACCGACCAAAATAGACTCCTCTCCCTCGAAGTCGACCCGGAAGTGCTCGAAGATCCGTGTCAATAGTTGCCCGTATCCAAGGTTTGCTCCCCTCGGATGTGTCACTCGATAGATCATGGCATTCTGAATGATGTATGCCAAGTCTATCTGATAGCGGGTGTACAAAAAGAAAGTCATCATGGCCTGCATGAGTAAAATCTCACTCTGATAACCTGCCTTAGGCAGCAGGTTCCGTGCTATGATCCGTGAGATGATCCGGCATTAGGGAAGCAGCTCAGTCACCGACTCTACCCCGCTGCACTCCCGTAAGCTGATGCCTGAGTAGATGAGAGCTCTCTCCTCCCAGTAGATGACATCATATGACTCTGCCCCCGGCTCGAACCATCTCCTGTCACTGTGGATGTATGGCACCTCAAGGATGTGAGCCAGCTCCTCAGTGGTGAAGCGAATGTCTGTAGTCTTCACCCGGCTCTCTATGACCAGCCTAGTGTCATGCTCTCCCACTCGCTCCCTGTGGAAGGTCAGGTTGCTGTAGAATAACCTGACTAGCTTTGGATAGGCATCCTCATTCAAAAACAAGGTACCTCTTCAGCCCACTGCCGCAAACCTGTCCTCGACCTGGAACTACTCTACCTCTGAAGTCACCACTGGTCGTCCATACTTGATCGGGCGCTAACTAAAGTGGCCAAAGTACAGCTCTTGTGCCTCCAGTGATCTGGAAGTAGGCTGGATGGACTGAGTCATGTGCATTACCTCTACCCTGACCATGTCCTCGGCCGCAAATCGGTACTCTACTACCCCTGCGGGCAGCCCATCTAGTGTGAAAAATCTGTTTTTGGGTAAAAAGAATGCAAAATGAGAGTTAGGACATGTCCAGTAACTACCTGTTAGTGTAACAATGCATAGTGAACAATAGATCTATGCCTAGACATGTTTTGGGAAGTAAAAGAGACTTTTTGCATCAAGGAAAACCTAGAAATAGTTGCACATTGTAGTTTCTCACATGCAAGCCATGGAAAAGAAGGGTTTTGTGAGATGTTTACCTGTGTAGCGTGTGTAGATCGCGTGCGAAGTAGATCCGAAGCCAACAGAGTCTCCAAAATACTTTCCTTAGCCTAAGCACGAAATCCCTAGAGCCCAAACACTGATTTGAGAAATGTAGAAGTGAAATGGGTCCCAAAACCGAATATGTAGCATTTTTGTCGCGCGGATTTTGGGGCGGTCACTACTGGCAGTTGATTGACTCAAGCGACCGGCTTGAGCGACTGGCTTGAGCGACCGGCCTAGTTGCTGTTGCACATAAAATTTGATTTTTGGCCCTGTTTTGATTCTTTTTGGACTTATTGCTTAATGTTGCCTCTGTTTATGAGTGTTGGCCTTGTTGTGGTGTTTGCTTCGTTTGAAGAATCTTTTTCCGGACTTGATCATACAGTGTTTCTAATTTCTGGAGTTCTTTTCGCAGAATGGTTTAGTTAAGGAATCGTGCTGTAATTAATGGTCAAGGAGGTGAAGATGGTGGAGAAGATCAGAACCGTGTTGAGATACCTATTTGAAGCACTGGAACTGAGATTCCGAGAGTTGAAATTCCTTTTCCTGGTGGAAATCCTCCTCTAGAGGCGCCACAAGCAGTCTCTATTCAGGATGTGATGAACATTCTGGGAAACATGTTGCATCAACAGCAGAATCAGTTCACTGCCATGATGCAAGGTTTTGCGATTACCCAACAGAATGCCCAAGCAGCTGTTAATCCTAATGGAGCTGGTACTTCTGCAACTGGTACTTTTGTGGACGATTTTGCCCCTGGTCCTCATTCGAGATTGAGGGAGCATTTCTTGATGTTGCAGATCCCTGCTTTCACTGGTATTTCATCAGATACATTGTTCCCTAACAAGTGGATCCGATAGATGGAAAAAGCTTTTTGCAACCTCCGTTTTAATGAAGCCCAGAAGATTCTGTGTGCAGAATAGAGACTGTAGCATGAAGCTGATGCGTGGTGGAATGCTACAGGACCTATTTTGGAAGCTTTGCACCCGATTTTTACTTGGGAAATTTTCAAGGAAGCCTTTTGCAAGAATTACTTTCCTGAGTCTGTGAGAGATGCTAAGGAAGTTGAGTTCATGGCACTCACACAGGGACCTAGTACTGTTCTGGAGTACCATAAGAAGTTTGAAGAGTTGTTCTTCTTTGCCCCTGCAGCATTTAAAGGTGATCGAGAGAAGGCAAAGAAATTCATCAAAGGTTTGAGGCCATCTCTGAAGACTTATCTGGCGATTCATCTGATTGTGGACTATGCTGAGATGGTTCAGAATGCGAAGAAGGTGGAAGATAATGAAAGAGAGAATTATTAGCTCCAGCGTTCTATTGCGAACCGGAACCATTTGGTGGACCGTAACCGGAGATTCTCTAGGCCTGCTCCTTATTCTGCCCCTTCATTTCAGCCTAGAGGAGCTAGTCCCAGCTTTAGCTCTGCCTCGAGTTATGGTTCTAGCAGTGCACCGGTGCGTCCTGTTGCAGGTAGTCAGGGTACTGGACTGATCTATACTAACCTCCGTCTAGTGGTTAATAATCAGAGACCTGCATATCCTTCTTCAGCAGCTCCTATGGGTAGTAGGGATTTGACTTGCTTTAATTGTGGAAAGCCGGGTCATTATTCCCATAACTGCACTCAGAAGCCGAATCCTCAGATGTTAGCTTTGAAGTCTGCTTTGAATGTTCCCTCTGGGAAAGTGTTCAGTGTTGTTGGTTCAGAATCTGTGACGGATCACGATGTTGTGACAGGTATTATTTCAGTATCATCAACCTCTGCTTTCGTAATATTTGATACTGGTGCATCTCATTCATTCATAGCATCTTCATTTGTGAGTCGTATACCTGTTACACATGCGAAGTTGGAAAGAGGACTAGTTATTAGTACTCCTACCAAATCTGTTGTTAGATTAGATGAAGTGGTGGAATCTTGTTCTGTTGATATTGCTGGTAGAACCCTAAAAGCCCGTTTGATCAAGTTGGATATGTCTGATTTTGATGTGATGCTTGGAATGGATTGGTTGTCTAAGTATGGCGCAATTATCTTGGTTTTGAAAGGAAGGTATTGTTTCATCCTAAGGATGATAGTCCATTTAAGGATCAAGGTAGTCAAGGGAAGTTGAGCAAGAAGATTGTGGCTGCGACTATGAAAGTCAGGCAATGGACCAAAGATGTTGGACTTTTTTCCTCTTCTGTGGATGTCTCGGAAGGTGTGAAACAGTTGTCTGATATTGAAGTTGTCAGGGACTTTCCTGATGTTTTCCTTGATGATTTGTCTGGTTTGCCCCCAGAGAGGGAGTTAGAGTTTTCAATTGATATAATTCCTTGAGTAGCCCTTGTTTTGAAAGCTCTGTATCGGATGGCTCCAACTGAGTTGAAGGAACTTCAGACTCAGTTAAATGATTTGACAAGCAAAGGGTTTATCCAACCTAGTGTTTCGCCTTTGGGGAGCCCGGTGTTGTTCGTGAAGAAGAAGGACGGTAGTATGCGGATGTGCATAGACTATCGGGAATTGATCAAGTTGACGATCAAGAATAAATATCCTCTTCCTAGGATCGATGACTTGTTTGATCAGTTGAAAGGTGCCGCTATTTTCTCGAAGATCAATCTGATATCTGGGTATCATCAGTTAAGAGTGAAGTCCAGTGATGTCTGCAGGACTAGATATGGGCATTACGAGTTCTGAGTCATGCCTTTTGGTCTTGCTAATGCACTGGCAGCATTCATGGATCTGATGAACCGAGTATTTCAGGATGTCTTGGA
Source organism: Hakea prostrata (assembly GCF_041222555.1). Classification (NCBI taxonomy): domain Eukaryota; kingdom Viridiplantae; phylum Streptophyta; class Magnoliopsida; order Proteales; family Proteaceae; genus Hakea; species Hakea prostrata. The sequence goes on along the minus strand of NC_142601.1, from coordinate 38,992,833 downwards.
TAAGTTTATCATTGTGTTCATTGATGACATTCTGATGTATTCTAAAGCGAGGAAGATCATGTTGTGCACTTGAGTTTTGCTCTGCAGCGTTTGAGAGAGAAGAAGTTGTTTTCCAAGTTCAGTAAATGTGAATTTTGGTTACCTAAAGTTATGTTCTTAGGTCACATTGTTTCTGCTGACGGTATTAAGGTTGACCCTGCAAAGGTTCAAGCTGTTGCTGATTGGGACTGACTTAAGTCAGTCACTGAGATTCGAGGTTTTCTTGGTATGGAGGGATATTATAGGTGCTTCATTGAGAATTTCTCTAGATTATCAGCTCCTATGACAAAGCTTACCAAGAAAGGAATCAAGTTTGAGTGGAACGAAGCCTGTGAAAAGAGTTTTCAAGAACTCAAGAAGAGGTTGACTCACGCTCCGGTGTTAACGATACCAGATGACTCTTGAGGTTTGACAGTATATACGGATGCCTCTATAGTTTGTTTGGGTTGCTTTCGATGGCAGCATGGGAAGGTAGTAGCTTATGCTTCTAGGCAGTTGAAGAACTACGAGCATAACTATCCTACTTATGATTTGGAATTGGCAATTGTGGTTTATGCTCTGAAGATCTAGCGTCACTATCTTTATGGTGAAAAGATATCGATTTTCACTGACCACAAGAGTCTCAAGTATTTCTTTACTCAAAAGGAGTTGAATATGAGACAGCGAAGATGGCTAGAACTGGTGAAGGACTATGATTGTGATATTCAGTATCATCCAGGAAAAGCTAATGTGGTTGTTGATGCTTTGAGTAGGAAGAGTAATCGAGAAAGTGTAGATCTAACATCTCTCAGTAAGCCCTTATTGTTCTCCATTGTTAGATTTGGACTTGAGATTTTGTCGGAAGGTTCCATTGATATTTTGGCAGCCGTGTCAGTTCGACCGAGTTTGAGGGACCGAATTGTTGCTCTGCAATCGACTGATCCAGAATTGAAGAAGAAGATTGACCTGATCACTTCGAAGACTAAGGACGTGGAAAATTTCTCCCTAGCCTTTGATGGTGCTCTTGTTTTCAAAGAAATAGTTTGTGTTCCTACTATAGAAGACCTCAGAAAAGAAATATTGACTGATGCTCATCAATCCATCTTTACTATTCATCCCGGAAGTGTGAAGATGTACCATGATATGAAAGGGTATTTTTGGTGGTCCGGCATGAAGAATGACGTGGAAGACTTCATTGCTAAGTGTGGAACTTGTCAATGTATGAAAGTTGTCCGGCAGCCTTCGTCTGGCCTTCTGTATCCTCTTCCAGTACCTAGTTGGAAGTGGGAAGACATTGCTATGGATTTTGTCACAGGTCTACCCCGAACTAGCAAAGGGAATGACTCAGTGTGGGTGGTAGTGGACCGACTAACCAAATCGGCACACTTCATTCCGATGAAGATCACCTATACTATGGATAAGTTGGCCCGACTCTATGTTGATAATGTGGTGAGACTGCATGGTGTTCCTATTAGCATTGTGTTAGATAGAGACCCGAGGTTTACTTTGCGTTTCTGGAATAGTCTCCAGAAAGCTCCGGTACTCAGCTGAATTTGAGTACTGCTCATCATCCTTAGACTGATGGACAATCGGAAAGGACCATACAAATTTTGGAAGATATGCTTAGAGCGTGCATTATAGATATGAGTGGTAACTGGGATGACCACCTAGCCTTGGTGGAGTTTGCTTATAATAACAGTTATCGGTCTACTATTGGATTGGCCCCGTTTAAAGCTTTGTATGGAAAGACTTGTAGAACTCCTCTGTATTGGGATCAAGTTGGGGAAAGGCGTGTTCTTGGCCCTGATCTAATTGAAACCACCGGAACCATGGTAGATATGATTAGAGAAAGGATCAAAATTGCTCAGTCTCGACAAAAGTCTTATGCGGATAAAAGAAGATCAGACCTTGAGTTTCAAGTTGGTGAGCGTGCATTTTTGAACGTTTTGCCGATTAAGGGAGTCATGCGTTTCAATATCAAAGGAAAGCTCAATCTGATAAGCATGCATTTACCATTATTTATTTGATTTAATTCCCCATACTTATTTAATTAAAGAGAGCTAATTGAGTATTTTTGTGTATTTTTCAGAAATAAGGTGATTTTAGTTATTAGAGATAATATGGACTAAAGTTGGCAAATATATTAAATATTGGTGGATTTTAAATCATGGCATTCAATCTTGCTGCCCAAGAAATCATGAAAAGTGAGATCTTAGCCAAATTGGAAATAGGTGGAGGTCTAAGGAACAAAATTAGTAATAAATCTGAAAATCGGGTAAACAGACCTACCTTCAATATTTTGGGCATATCTCTCTTGTATGAGCTTGGATTGTGATGATTCAAGATTCTATGGAACAATATCGAAAATATATACAATTTTTTAGTTTTAAGTTTTTCCAAAATCCGAATGAATAAAGGTCAAATCAATGGGTAAAGAGAGGGGATTCATTGTGTGCGGGAGACAAAAAAGAGAAGCCAGCCACAGAGAAGAGGAGGAAGACGGCGAAGGCGGATCTTGGCTCTCATCTCTCTCGTTGCTGAAGAAGAAGACCACATCTCTCTCTCTCTCTCTCTCTCTCTCTCTCTCTCTCTCTCTCTCGATGTTTCATCTTTATTTTTCTTATGAACTTTGTGATAATGAGTAGCTAGTTCCTTTTCTTTGGGATGTAGATGAACCATGCTTATTTCATTCATTTGATTGTTCTATATCTTCTAGTTGATTGTGTTTGAGTTTGGCCAAAGATGTTCTATAGCTCAGCAAACTAAGCATGCCAAGCTTCCGCAAAGGGCGATAGTCTTGCGAAGATAGGACATATCTAGGAAGACCATCCCTAATTTACTTTCAAGTATAGAGTTATATCGGTTAGTGAAAAGCATTAGGGATTCGAAATCCCAAAGATCTTCACGTATTCATAGTTAACGTTTTTGCATTAATTAATAGATTTAGTTTAAATTTAGTTTTGTTGAATTCAATCTTAGTGACTTAGCCTTTTAGTTCCCCATAGTTCGACCCCGTACTTTCTGCTTGCTAGATTAGTATAGGATTTTATTTTTGATTGGTTAGCGACACGATCAAATTTTGGCGCCGTTGCCAGGGAACCAAAGCATGGTTGCTAGGATTGATTTTTGTCAATTAGGCATAAATTTTAGAGTAATTTTAGAGTTTTTAGTTTCTAATTTTTTTCTTTGATTATTTAACCAATCTCTTTTTCTTTTGTTTTGTAGGTAACTGCAAGAGTAGCGATTCGATAATTAGTTTAGGTTGTTATCTTTTATTTCATAGATATAATTGTATTTAGGACTTTTCAATTGTAATATTTGCATTAGATTGGGTTGTTTAGGTTAATTTTAAAAAAATCCCCATCCCTCAGATCCCACATGTGTAACTTTTGTTCAAAAGATCACGTGGATTGCGCTTCAGGTGCATCCTAAACTCTCTTTTTTTTCTGTAGTTATTTTCTTTTAATTTTATTTATTTAGCTTTTTATTCTGTGTGTATGCATGGTCGTCGATCCCTAAACCCTGAGTTGACCCCACTTGGCTTAGAGTTAGAAGAGACCTTGCCAACCTTAGAAGGCAAAGAACCATGGCAAACCATGAGCCTCCAATGAGGCCCTTGAGTGAGCATTTCATTCCTACGATATATTCTCCGGTTTCTTGTATTAAGTTGCCTGACATAGAGGCGGCTCAATATGAGATCAAATCTAGTGTGATTCAAATGCTACCATCTTTTTATGGACTTGCCAATGAAGAGCCTTATGAGCACTTAGATGAGTTTTTAGAGGTGTCCTCCGCGGTTAAAATTCAAAACCTCTCAGTTGATGCTTTAAGGTTACTTCTTTTCCCATTCTCCCTTAAAGATAAAGCTAAGCATTGGCTTCATTTTTTGGACAATGTTAAAATTTCTACTTGGGCAGAAATGCAACAGGAGTTCCTTAAAAAGTTCTTCCCCATTGACCGTACTAATAGCATTAGGAGAGCAATAATGAGTTTCTCCCAACAAGAAGGAGAACAATTTCATGAGGCCTGGGAAAGACTAAAAGAATTACTTAGAAAGTGCCCCCATCATGCTATTCCTAGATGGCAATTGGTTCAATTCTTTTATGATGGCCTTAGAGACCGACATAGGCAAATGGTTGATTCTTCTTGTGGTGGGACTTTCATGCACAAGAATGAGAATGAAGCATGGGAACTTTTTGAGACCCTTAGTGCAAACTCCCAACACCATGCATCAGCAGCTAGGACTGAGATTCCATCCATTGGGCAACAAAAGAGGAGCGGTCTCTATGAGATCAATCCTACCATTGAGATGAGCACTAAGGCTGACTTGCTATCAAAGAAATTAGACCATCTCTTGTCATTAAGACAACAAACCCCATCTCCACTTCCTACAAGTTTCTCTCCACCTAATCAGATTGAAGCATGTGCTTTATGTTCTAGCCTATCCCATCATGTCAGTGATTGCTATTTGGCTACGCAATACCCTGAGTTTGTTAAGGAGCATGCACATTTGGCCCAAGGAGTCTCTAAATTGGGAAATGATCCATATTCCAATACCTACAACCCAGGATGGCGAAACCACCCCAATTTTTCATGGCGAAACTCAATGCCCAATCCCTCGAATCAAATACCTTATAGATAACCTCCATTTAATATGCACCAAAATGCCTATAGGAATGAGCAACCATCATCTCCACAACCCTCACATAATTCATCATTTGAGGATAAGGTACTAAAAGCACTTAGTGGATTAGAGCAAAACACTTAATTGTTGCATTTCCATTCTCAGTCCATTAACAAATTGGAAACCCAACTTGGTCAACTAGCTGATTCCATCAGTAGGAGGGAGGTTGGTCAGTTACCTAGTCAACCAATAGGTAACCCTAATCATCAAATTGGGTCTAGGAAAGAACAAGTCCAAGCAGTCTCTATTGTGACACGTAGTGGGAAGGAATATTATGCACCTTTGCCTACTTCCAAGCCATTGCCCATTGATATTAAGAGTCTAGAGGAGGTTGATTTGACCCATGAGACTGGCGATGATGCACACAAGCCTAGTAAAGAAACACCACCTGTGAGTATTCCCCATCAATTTTCTCGTAAGGATTGCACATTCCGATTGTAGAGGGTCCTACTCCTAAATCTTACACTCCCAAAGCCCCCTTCCCTGAAGCTCTTGAGTCCTCAATTCCAGATTCTGGAAAGAATGCTAAGATGCAGGAGATGATTGATTTATTCCAACAAGTTCATATCAATCTCCCACTATTAGATGCTATCAAGCAAGGCCCAACTTATGTTAAGTTTCTAAAAGATTTGTGCACCCAAAAGTGTAAGTTGAAGACTTAAACACCTAAAACTGTGCACCTAACTAAACAAGTCAGCTCGGTAATTTCCAGCCAACTGCCCCCTGAACTTAAAGATCCAGGTACACCTTTAATTTCATGTGTCATTGGAGATTTATCTATAAGTAAATCATTGCTTGATTTGGGAGCCAGTGTGAATATTTTACCTGGTTCAGTTTATGATAGGTTTGGTCAATGAGATTTGAAATCCACTGATGTGATTCTACAATTGGCAGACCGCTCAATTAAACGACCTCGAGGGCTACTTGAAAACGTTTTGGTAAAGGTTGATGATCTTAATTTTCCTGCTGATTTTTTTGATCCTAGATATGGACAATACAAATAAGTTACCACCAGTCATTCTTGGACGGCCCTTTTTAGCTACTGTGAATGCTTTCATCAATTGTAGATCGGGTGTCATGGACATATCATTTGGCAATAAGAAAATTAGAGTCAACATCTTCAATGCATCATTAAGCCCAAATAGGGGTGAAGAGTGCTTTGCAATTAACTTTATTGATGAGGTAGTGGTTGATTATATTCCAAACATGCTTATTGATGATCCCCTACAACATTACTTGCCATTTGGGGAATCTAACCTAAATATTGAGGAAGTCAACACATTGTTGGACTCTTCCACTTCTTTGGAGCAGTCACCATTCACATTTAGATTTGAGCTTCCACCTCTATTGGCTGCATCTCACTGAGTCTGGCTAAAGACTCTAAACTTAGCGCTTTTTGGGAGGCAACCCATTTGTGTAGATGTTATTTCTTGTTCTTTTTCTTCTCTTTTCTTTGTTTGTTGTTAGGTTTTACTATTGCGTGCTCTATCATGATTTCAAACATCGGGTACACTCTTTCCTCTATTTGCTTCTATCATGTTTTTTTATATATCTTGCATGCACTGAGGACATTGCATAATTTAAGTGTGGGGGGGTGTCTACTCGAGTAAGACTTGTTGATAGTTGGTAGAGCATTGTCACAAAGATAAAAAGTGCCCAATTTTTTCTAGCTTTGGTAAGATAAATGTTTTAATTCCTCGCTTAGATACAAAATTAGAGTTTAAGTGTTTTAGAAATCCCATCTGATGTAATGAATACCCTCTTCAGAGAATAGTAATGGGTTTTACATTTTGAGACTGAGGTTGAATCGAAAAATAGGAACTCCAGGTAGTCCAAAAGGTTTGACCATCTAGTTATCTTGTATTGCCTTGTGCTTATGGTGACAAGTTGAGACCGATTTTAGATTATTTAAATGTGAAGTGAATTGAAGTATAATGTGAAAAAAAGAAAAAGAAAAAGAATCTGCTGAAGTTTAAAGTTTAGACCTCCTTCTTAGTAATCGGGTCTAGGTGTCACCAACATCGTGCCTCGTGTCAAACAGTTGGGGTGTCTTTGGTCCAGTCTTGGCCTGTAGCCTAGTTGGCTTGAGTAAGTAAGTTCAAGGGGTATTCTACACCTAGTCCCTTAAGGCCATCTAGCTTGAGAGCGGCTGACCCAACACTCGTTACATAGGCTATCTAGAAAGCTTAAGAGGCAAGACATTGCCCAGACAAGAACTGTGAGCATTAAAGAAAGAAGTGAAGTAATGTGCTTATAAAGGTGAAATGTCTAAGAAGGTCAATATTGCGTAGATCTTGAGTTCTTGGTAATGTTTGGTACTTAGTTTAGTCTTATCTGAGGGTGAACTGGTAGACTAAAGATAAGAGGAGACTTCTCGATTGAATTGTTTGCCTAGAGCTAGACTCAAGAGAGGGTGTAAAGAGCTTAAGTGTGGGAGTGCCTATAATCCCTTTAATCTTTAGTGGAGTGTCTTTGTCTTGAAATCTATCTTTTTACTCTTACTACTGCTAGAATAATTAGAAGAGCACTTAAGAATTTTGTGTGTATATTCTCTGCAAACACTCACGAGACACAACTCGTCCACTAGGGTAACCTAGGAGTTTAAAGGCTTGTTGCACGTGCTAAGTGCAACCGTGATTCCTACAAAAGTGAGTTACGTTTTTCTTTCTTTATTTTCCGTATTACTTTTATTGTTTCGTTTTGCTCAAGGACTAGCAAACACTCATCAAAGCCGCCCTCGCTTTGGCGGGCCCTTCACTCATTGATATAGTGAGGTCGCTCTGCTTCGTAGACAAGGCGGAGTGTGGGGGTATTTGATAAACATGCATTTACCATTATTTATTTGATTTAATTCCCCATACTTATTTAATTAAAGAGAGCTAATTGAGTATTTTTGTGTATTTTTCAGGAATAAGGTGATTTTGGTTATTAGAGATAATATGGAGTAAAGTCGGTAAATATATTAGATATTGGTGGATTTTAAATCATGGCATTCAATCTTGTTGCCCAAGAAATCATGAAAAGTGAGATCTTAGCCAAATTGGAAATAGGTGGAGGTCTAAGGAACAAAATTGGTAATAAATCTGAAAATCGGGTAAACAGACCTACCTTCAGTATTTTGGGCATATCTCTCTCGTATGAGCTTGGATTGCAATGATTCAAGATGCTATGGAACGATATCGAAAATATCTACAACTTTATAGTTTTGAGTTTTCCAACATCAGAACGAATAAATGTCAAATCGACGGATAAAGAGAGGGGATTCATTGTGTGCGGGAGACATAAAAGAGAAGACAGCCATAAAGAAGAGGAGGAAGACGGCAAAGGCGGATCTTGGCTCTCATCGCTCTCATTGCTGAAGAAAAAGACCACATCTCTCTCTCTCTCTCTCTCTCTCTCTCTCTCCGTATGTTTCATCTTTATTTTTCTTATGAACTTTGTGATAATGAGTAGCTAGTTCCTTTTCTTTGGGATGTAGATGAACCATGCTTATTTCATTCATTTGATTGTTCTATATCTTCTAGTTGATTGTGTTTGAGTTTGGCCAAAGATGTTCTATAGCTCAGCAAATTAAGCGTGCCAACTTCCGCGAAGGACGATAGTCTTGCGAAGATAGGGCATATCTAGGAAGACCATCCCTAATTTACTTTGAAGTGTAGAGTTATATCGGTTAGTGAAAAGCATTAGGGATTCGAAATCCCAAAGATCTTCACGTATTCATAGTTAACGTTTTTGCATTAATTAATAGATTTAGTTTAAATTTAGTTTTGTTGAATTCAATCTTAGTGACTTATCCTTTTAGTTCCCCATATCGACCTCGTACATTCTGCTTGCTAGATTAGTATAGGATTTTATTTTTGATTGGTTAGCGACACGATCACAGCCCTAGGTATATTGGTCCCTTTGACATTATTGAAAAGGTTGGACCAGTAGCTTATCGGTTGGTTGTGCCTTCGTCTCTTGCTGGTGTGCATGATGTTTTCCATGTATCCATGCTAACGCAGTGCTTAGCAAGCACAAAGCAGTTGCTCCAGCATGAACCAGAAGGTTTGAGTGCAGATTTGACATATGATGAAGAACCGGCTGAGATTTTGGACTGAAAGGATAAGTAGTTGAGAAACCGGTCTTTACCTTTGGTGAAGATCAGATGGAAGAATCATTCTATTGAGGAAGCATCTTGGGAAAAAGAAGATGAGATGCAATCCAAATATCCTCATCTTTTTAGACCTTTAGGTACGTTGTAATTTTTGGGACGAAATTTCTTTTAAGGGGGGAGGGATGTAACAACCCCCGTATTTCTAACTCGGGATCCGTATTGCAGGTTCGAGAACCCGAAGGTCTAGCCGGGTAAATTTGTGGAGTGTCCGGATAGAAGTCCATGATCCATACCCTGAACCCATGGATCTGGATTCTCTTGATGAAGAGCCTGCCATGCTTGGTAGTTGGACTTTTGGAAGGCAAGTGATGTCTTGAGAAGTCTGGATTGAAGGTAAGACCTCCCTCATGTGTTCATTAGGTTTAGGTTGTACTTGGACATCAATGTAACAACCCCTCTATTTCTAACCCGGGATTCGTATTGTAGGTCCGAGAACCCGATGGTCTAGTTGGGTAAATTTGTGGAGTGTCCGGATAGAAGTCCATGATCCATACCCTGAACCCATGGATCTGAATTCTCTGACTGAAGAGCCTGCCTTGCTTGATAATTGGACTTCTGGAAGGCAAGTGATGTTTGGAGATGTTTGGAATGAAGGTAAGATCTCCCCCATGTCTTCTTTAGGGCTAGGTTGTACTTGGACATCAACCCCCTGGCAAAAGCACCGTTGTATAGAAAAATACATGGGGGCGTTTGCTAGTGGCGGTCCATTGAATCAAGTGACCGACTGGAGCAACCGCCTGGTTCTGGTTGCTGAATTTTGCCCTATTTTGCCCACTGACTTCTATAAATAGTACCCCTTGCCTATTTTAAGAATATTTTATTCGTGGTTACCGTTTTTGGAAGTTAGATGGTTGTGGAGAAGTGCCGAAAGTAGATCCGAAGTGCTGTTGGAGTCCCAGAAGGTTCTACTGTTATTCATAGTCAATCCAGTTGAGGTAAGTGGTTCCCTGTTCACTTATGTTTCACCACTTGCTATGATTAAGGTAGTTCAGTGTTCATCTTTGGTTGCTCTTGATCCTTCCATTGCATTATCTATCCTTTTGATGATCTTGGTTAGATCAGATCCAAAAACGAACCTCTGCTTTTGTGAAAAGGGCTTATTTGATCAAGGGAAGGTTTCTGGGTAATCCATTTATGATGATTCTTAGGTTTCTTGTCACCCATTGGCTATAGGAGTGTTAGATTCGAGATTCAGACTATGATCACTCGAAATCTGGATTGAAAACGGATGATCAAAAGCCTGAGTTTCGGATCTGAAACTTACTGTTTTTGGGGTAGTCACTAGTGGCGGTCGCTCAACCTAAGCGACCAGCTGATACACAATGACCAAATGGCTTTTGGTTTTGATCCGATTTGATTCATTTGACTTATACCTTATTGTAACCCTGTGTATAGGTGTTCTCTGTTTGAAGAGAAAGTTTTATAATTGTTTACGGATTTCTTTTTACGGACGAATTACTTATATGCAGGTAAGGGCATACAATCCTATCTTTATAAATTGGCTTAAACATGCTACTCCAGTGTCTTCCTTCACTGTTCTTTTGTTCTATACACTGCTGCAATCATGTTTCATATGCTGATCTTGTTATATGACTGTTGTTTACACTTTCTTTACTTATACTATGATGGTTATGAATGTGATATACTGATGATGGTTAGTATGTGGTTCTGATGGATGAGGTATTCCATTGGGATATCTTAGATTGAGATATCAGAAGGCTGTGGTATGGGACATATGCCTGCTAATGTCTCTAGCACTGTCATAACTACTGGATGACATACTTAGGTAGAGTCTGGAGTTGCATGGCTAGGTACCCCACATGCTACTACCCTTTCGGTAGGGGAATTGAAACTGGATGACCCGTGATGACAGTGATGTGACGTTGGTCTACTGTTAGTCATATAAATGGTAGGGTTACATATGTTAGGGTTGGGCTCATGGACGTCCAAGGAACGGATCGGGTGTCGTGAGGAGTCATGAGAGCATTCCGCCTCAACAATATGTGGATGACCATAGGGTTATGGAATGAAGTCCAATAGCGGTAGCCAGTCCGTGAGGATTCTAATTCCTAGGTTGCGAAGGATAGTGAACCGAGTTGGTTGGTGCCATAGGGGATGTATATGGACTTCATGTAGTGTGTTACCTGTATGACCTTGCATTGGATTAGAAACCCTGACATGTGCCAGTACTCATTGCCAATGGTCGTGGTGAGAGAGTGTTGACTTAATCCCAGCCAAGGTTTGAGAGCCAGGTGTGGACTTTCCATTTTACCCAGGATCCCTACAGAGATAACCAGTCCTTGCCAGATCAGAGTGACTAGACCTACCCAGAGGAGGGCTGGTGTTATATCTTAAAGCATGTCAACTGTTAGAGACTTGCATAGTTAGATCTAGTAGCATTCATACTTTGCACTCATACATATCATATATGCCTTTCTGATTTGTTGGACATATGGATGAGAATTGTTATTGTTCTTACTGAGTTCTCCAGAATTCACTCCTTTATTTGTATATGTTTTATTAGTCTGCACAGATGGAGGAAATGTGTCGGAAGATGGATTGGTTCCCTATGAAGGAACCTTCCCATATGAAGAAGATGTGGCACCGACAATGGGAAATGGAGATAGCCTGTCCTGGGAGCTCCTGCAAGTGCATGGAATGCTCTTATCGCACCCATTGATGGGCAGAGGAGACAAGTTGCTAGGCAGTTCGCTCAACAAATGGAGAATAATTGGAGGACCCCTCATCTTGTTAAACTTGAGTCTAAGTTTTTAGCCTTAGAAAAAGAAACTGGAAAGAAAATAATTTAACTCTCTATGATTTGCTTCCACTGAACTCGTATTCTTTTGATTTATTATTCTTTCATTGATTATTTTATTAGAGTATTTGGACTCCTGTAATCCTTTAATTCATTAATTGAACTATTATTGCTCTTGATTGTCTTTATTTGTATTTATTATTGTTGATAGACTAAAACCGTGGATCCTGTGACGGATCACTCCCACAGGTTGTCAAGCGGGTAACCGAGAACGGCGGGTGGGGTGTGACAATCAACCCCCTGAGCAAAGCACCCTTGTATAGCAATATACTTGGGGGCGGTTGCTAGTGGCGGTTGATTAATTCAAGCGACCGCCTAGTCTTGGTTGCGGGGTTTTGTCCTATTTTGCCCCCAAACTTCTATAAATAGTAACTCTCGCCTATTTTGCGAATATTATATTTGGGTTTACTGTTTTTGGAGGTTAAACGGCTGTGGAGACGTCCTTGGAAGCGGTTCGAAGTGCCGTTAGAGTCCCAGAAGGTTCTACTGTCCTTCATAGTTGATCTGGTTGAGGTAAGTGATTCCTTGTTCACTCATACTTCAACACTTGCTATGATAAAAGTACATTAGTGTTTCCCTTTGGTTGTTCTTGATCCTTCTATTGCACTGTCTACCTTTTTGATGATCTTGGTGAGATCAAATCCGAAAACGAAACCCTGCTTTCATGAAAAGGGCTGATCTAATCAAAAGGGAGGATTTTGGATAACCAATTTGATGTTTTTGGTTAGGTTTAGTATCACCCGTGGTTATGGGAGTGATAGATTTGAGATTCGGACTATGATCATTCAAGATTCGGATTGAAATCGGATGACTAGAAGCTTGAGTTTCGGATTGAAAACTCTTTGTTTTTGGGGCGGTCACTAGTGGTGGTTGCTCAACCTAAGCGACTGGCTCAAGCGACCAACTGGTTTCTAGTGACCAAATGACTTATACCTTATTGTAACCCTGTATATAGGTGTTCTCTGTTTCAAATAAAAGTCGTATAATAGTTTATGGATTGCAAGTTAGAGGGATTCTGCATAATTATAGGTAAGAACATACAATCCTATCTTTATGAAATGACTTAAACATGCTAGTTCAGTGTCTGTTATTACTGTTCTTTCATTTCATATGCTGCTATAACCTTGTTTAGCATGCTTATCTTATTATATGCTTGATGTTTGTAATGTCTTTACTTATACTTTATTGATTATGAATATGATATGATAATGGTTGATGGCTTGTGGTTCTGATGGAAGGGGTGTTCCATTGGGATATCCTAGCTTGGGATATCAGAGGGCTGTGGTATGGGACACATGCTCGCTGATGTCTTTAGCTCTATCATAACTACTGGATGACATACCTAGGTAAAGTCTAGAGTTGCATGGCTAGGTACCCCACATGCTACTACCCTTTCGGTAGGGGAATTGAAGCCGGATGACCCATGATGACAGTGATGTGACGATGGTCCACTGTTGGTCATATAAATGGTAGGGTTGCATATGTTAGGGTTGGGCTCATGGACGTCCAAGGAACGGATCGGGTGTCGTGAGGACTCATGAGAGCATTCCGCCCCAACAATATGTCGATGACCATAGGGTTATAGAATAAAGTCCAATAGCGGTAACCAGTCCGTGGATCTTGTGACGGATCGCTCCCACGGGTTGTTGGGCGGGTAACCGAGACAGGCGGGTGGGTGTGACAACTATTTTGTATCTTAAAGAATTCCGATGATTCTTTGTTAACTCCTTAAAGAGATGGAAAATCATTCTCTAAGAATGTTGCATCCCTAGACTCAAGTTCCATTCTTCTCTTACTCTCATCTAAGCCCAATGAAGACATGGCTGTTCGAAAGTTTAGAATATCTTACAAAGATACACTTTCTTCCTTTGAGTCCAAGCTTCCCATATTGGTGAGATGTAGAGTGAATATATGTTGCACATCCCCATGCACCCAAGTAACCCAAATCTAGCTTCCTTCTGGTCCACAACTCATATGGTGCGGAAGGAACCGATTTGGTTGGAACTTTGTTGAGGATATAGGCCGTAGTTAGTAAAGCATCTCCCCAATAAGAGATGGGTGGGTTTGCTTGCTCCATCATGGATCTCACCATGTCGAGCAAGGTTTTATTCCTCCTCTCAGCAACCCCATTTTGCTGTGGAGTCCCTGGAACAGTAAGTTGCCTAGATATCCCCTTTACATCACACAACCCTTTGAACATATCAGAAAGATACTCTTTACCTCTATCTGTTCTAAGAGTTTTAATCCTTTTATCTAACTGATTCTCAACTAAGCTCATGAATTATTTTAAAACATTCTAGAGCTTCTGATTTTATGAGAAATTAGATAAATATGACCATATCGTGTCTAGTCATCTATGAATGTGATGAAATAAGTTTGTCATTTTCTAGTATGCACATTCATGGGTCCACATACATCTGAATGAATCAGTTCTAGAGGAAAAGAGGCTCTCAAAGCCTTTTTAAATGGTTTTCTAGTTGTTTTTGCTCCTAGACATGACTCACAGGTTGGCAAATCAAATAGTGAACCTTGGCCTAAGAGACCTTCTCTTGCCAATCTATTCATCCTATCTAAGCCAATATGTCATAGTTTAGCATGCCACATATTAGAATCAATACACATAGTATTTTGGAAAACAAAAGCAATACTAGAATTAGATAAATTATCCATTGTATCCAATACAATAAAACCATTATGAAGAAAATCATAACCATAAACTGTATCACCTAGATACAAAACCAAAGAACTGTTCTCAAATACAACTCTAGAACCATGTATCATAAGAAAAATAACAGAAACAAGATTTCTCCTAATATCTAAAGCATACAGCACGTCATGGAGTAACAACGTCCAGCCACCTCGCAAAACTAATTTGTACTTGCCAATGCCATGAACCTCCACACTTGAGTTGTTCCCCATCATTATTCTCCTACTTCCTCTTGGAACATGGTGGTATTCCACAAAAATGGAGTGTTCCCTTGTTATGTGTTCTGTCACACCTGAATCTACAATACACAAAGGATTTAGTTCAACAAGCATAGTAGAACTTGTTACATAACAAGATGAGGTATAATACACAGTACATACCTCCTACTCAGTGCAATCTCGGGCAAAATGACCAGGCTTTCGGCAGTTGAAGCAAATCAAAGGTGATTTCTTCTGCTAGCACTAGTCCCCCTTGAACGCTTGGGGCCACTCTTGTTTCTGTTCCCACCTCTGTTATTTTGCCCGGACCGATGAGGTTGAGCTTTTTCCTTCTTGCGTTTAAAGCCTACACCCCTACTGGTGCTAGCCTTAGTGGCAAGTACATTAGTGTGAGGAGCATCAACCAACATTCGATCCTCCTCCAGCTCAAGGTGCTTGGCAGCTTGATCAAAAGTCTTGACATCATCAACATGAGTCAAGAAGATCTTCATATGCTCCCAAGTCTTAGGCAATGACCTGATGACTGTAGAGACTTGCTCCTCATCAGTCTTTTGGAGCCCACATGCATTCAACTCACTAATCATGTTGGACATGATGGTTATATGCTACCTCATGGTGTTACCTTGGCGTATTTGTAACCATCAAAAGTGAGTCCGAGCTGGCGGCCTCTTGTGGTGGAAGTCCCTCCATATTGGAACTTCACTGCCTCCCACAAAAACTTTGCAGTCCTATGCTTCTCAAAGTGAAGCATCAGGTCATCCCTCATGGAGCTCAAGATAGTAATCCTAGCTACCCGGTCTTTCCTCTTCTAGCCATTGTAAAGCTCAAGGTCCCTGCGATGCTGTGTAGAGGTACTTTTCTCAGGTTGGGACATGGTCTGGTTTATGGTTTCTAGCATGTCCTGCTCTTCCAAGAGATACTGCACCTTTCGGTGCCAGAGATCATAATTCATCTCATTTAGTTTATCTCCTTTCGTGAGGTCAGCAACTATGCTCTTGGTAGTAGCCATTTATTCTAGAGACATTATATACAAGGATGAGTTCAGCTATTCTAGCATAAAACACAACACAAGCAACAAATTCACACTGACATAGTCAACCTATGGGAAAGGCATTTAAACCAAAAGAGATGCTAACAAACATTCAATCAAATTCTCATGCAAACCCACATAGACTTATATACTAGTTTCATTTTGTGCTAGAAACATGATTAAAATACCCATAATCAAAACAGTTTTAATAAAATAAAACACCCAATCATGTTTATGCTATGAGGTGGTTCACACAGAACTCTTCTACCTCACTAGCTCCCACTAGGCCCTTAATGCCTAAACATCACTCAAAGTGTCGGGCTTTTAGTTTCCAGTAAATTAGAAACACATTCTGAAGTTGACAGACTCTCAGACGGATTCTGAGATGGCTCGCCGTTTGGGAGTCCATCTGCCCAGACAAACTTATTTTCCCTTTGAATGAATTTCAGTTCCCACGAACGGGAAAAAAAAAAACGATTTTTCTCCAAAAAATTCACCAAAAATATGCATGGAAAAAATCCAATAAACATTAAACAAAAAGATTCATCATGGATAATCAATTCATGCAATTTTTACATAAGGGAAAACACAAGGATCCTCCCACTTGGATCTGAACAAAAAATTAGGGTTTCTTAAAACCCTATCAATTCTCCATGGGTTTCCATCAAACCTTAGATTCTCCACGGGTTTCTATAAACTCTTGATCCTCCCATTGAATCAATTCAAGAAAGTACAAACAATTGATAGGAACAAAGAACCGTGGGAACCTAGGCTTTGATGCCAATGTAGGTAAAATTCCATATATCTCTATTCGATAATAGAAGGGAGAATAATCATTATCTGGATTCGCTTTCCCAAAATAGAATTACTGTAGCAGAAGTTAATTTGGATCCACGTTCTTGTTCCTCCAAGAACTCATCGCTGGTTTGATTCCATAATCACGAGGAAAGTGAATGAATTCTACAACCCAAATGTTGTGTGGATGGAAGAAACTAGAGGCAAAAAATAAAGGAGAAAAAGTGCCTCGAACAATTCTCCTTTCTGTGTTTTCTTGGAGAGAGGGAGGGAGCCACCTTTCAGGAAATCTCACATACGAATAATGTGATCACCCCAAGTGATACGGTGGTTACCAAAAATATATAACCGTATATTTTGTAACCGCCCTAAAAGTGAGTTTCCCATTTTTCCATAATAATTAATAAATCCCAATAATTTCAATAAAAGAAAAGTATTGAAAAATGGAAAAACAAGGTTATTGATGTTTCAAAATTTAAGTTTTTGGCAAAAGGAGACCAATTATTTCGTTGGTATGTAAAAACAAATTAGTGCTACCTAAATAAAATATCCCATTTTTCATTTTTTTTTTTTTTGGTAGAAGCATTTTTCATTCCACTAGTATAGAAAAATATCAAAAACAAGAAATAGATCATTTGATGGGCAAGCCTTAGACTAGATCATTTTTTAAGTAGACATGTACTGTACTTTGTAGCTGACCCAAAACTCTAGTTAGTTGAATTGAGATGGGAAAAAGAGTGTTTGTTACAAAAATGTTCTAAGCATGTCAAACTTGCGAAGGCCAAAAATGTGGTTAAACATATAAAAAATGGAAGGGAAATATATATATATATATATATATATATATATATATATATATATATATATATATATATATATATATATATATATATATATACATGTGAACCATTTAGTTCGACGTCAATTTATACAAGAAATCAAATGTTTATTGCTACACAGTGGAGCACTAGTTTCCTAACGAAATTGTCGAGATTGCCTCATTGAATATAAGGTTGGTTAAAGACTAATGTAAATTCAAAAATTAAGTTGGATTCTTCGCATTTTAAAGGGTGGTATTCGTTTAAAACAAGTCTAAAACAGAATCCTCAATGGAAAGGGTTTTCTTTGGATTGCTTTGGTGATCTCTTATAACAAACATTTTGAAGTAACACCCACATGTCTTGAATTATAGTTATAGATGTATCATGTTGTTAATATTAAAGTAGGTTGTTTCTACATTCTCTGTTAGTTCTTCTTTGTTCATGTGAAGGGATGATGAATGAGAAAAAAAGTGAAGGACATAACTCTTCCTCTCATAAGGTTTTCCAATGCTTGGTGATTTATCCAATTAATCCTTAATGTTTTCATACAACAATGGTCTCCCCTGAAGTAGGGATCAGCTACTTGGTGAGACTGGGTGACTGATCCTAGTCGAAAATGTTGTGTAGGATCCATTCTCCATCGCTTGCTGCAAGTAATACCCACCCCTGCACCCCAAAAACCACCCTCAAAGAAAAATAAATTAAATGAAAAATCTCATGTTCTTAACCAATTGGTTCCATCCCAAATTGGCCTAGTCTTCTCCAAGTCTCCAACATACCCTTGATGTACACCTCCACTCACTAGATGGTTATTGGAGGAGATTAAGAGAATCACACTTTAAACTACAAAGCATAAAGTGGTTGCCAATGTTGTTCAACACAGTCTCAAAATTTCACAGATTCTCTTAATATGTGATGCATCCAAAATCTGCTCAGCCTTGAAATATTTGAGGAATCACCTACAAAACAATGTTAGACGTGGCCTGACCGCAGGGTCGGGATGCCACCTCCGAAGGGTAAGTCAATTATGGAACTAATCACAAAGCTCTGGAAAGTTGTAGAGCAGAAATGGAATATGATAATAAGGGAAATGATTCAGATACCTCCACTATGCGTAGATTACTCGTTTATATAGGTTTTACCTTCGATTCCTAATCGTTGGATCCGTTCGTGCTCCCTCTTGATGACCATTTGATCTTAGGGTAAAACCCCTTTTTCGGAGATGAAGGTGGTTTCCTTTCAAGTCACGATCCTTCACCCCATTTTAGTTGTAGTTACCGCGTCTAACACGATTGCCCACTCCTCATAGTAGTAACAACCATTTATAACTCAATCACGTATCCCGAATTCTTCAGGGTCACGTTCATCTTCGGAACCGCTGGGTTCCTTCCTTCTTGCGTAATAACAATTCGACCAGATGTCTAAAACCGACCATGGTTGAACCGTACGTGACCGGGGTTAAGACCGAACTGAAGATAGACCCAGTTTGATACAAATTTTCCTGTATCAATATGACTGTGAGGAATGTTGATTATGACTACCAAGTTTATTGTGCAGATCTGGACATTAGACCCATTTGCTCCGACGATCTCTTTGTGTTTAGGGAAGCCTCTAGAAGATGCTTGTGCCATAGACCATTTCTTTTCAGATTTTCCTCTCAGTTTGGGCTCTTCATTAATAAAGAAAAATCCAATATCTATTTTGCCACCACGCTAGTGGATTTAATGGATTTCTTTGATGATAGAATGGGGCTCACTCATGGATCCTTGCATGTGACCTATCTTGGCATGCCAATCTATTCCAAGGGGTTAAAGGTTTTTGACGTGTCTCCTCTTCCCAATAATTTTGAGCGTCGGTTGGTTGCATGGAAGAATTAGTATCTCTCCTACATTTGGAGGCTCACTCTAATAAAGTTTCTCTTAAAGGGAATTGTAGCCTATTGGATCAATGTGGAAAAGTGGCATTCTTTGGTGATCAACCATCTTGATAATTCAGATCCTCTACCCAGTTTATGACTTTGCTCGGGTGCTGGCCCTGGATAGGAGAGTGATGGAGATGGGTACCTCCCAAACAATGGTGACCCAATGGAGTCAGCTCATTCCCCCAAGGTGTAATACCCTTCTCATAATCAGGAGATCAGAAGTATAGAAGAAAGAATGAATCCAAGAAGAAATGAATTGATTACTAAACTTTTAGAAGAGGAACCAATGAAGAAACTCGAACGGATGCTTGAGGATCTTCCTTGGCTTTGGAGGAGAGGTTCTAGGCTTCTTCCCACATTCTTCAGAGGCTTAGAACTGATTGTGAGTGAAAAACATGGAGTTCCCCCCTTTAAACAGCATAAAAAGTCCAAGAATTACTAGGATTTCAATTATTGACCAATATAACCTTGTTGGTCGATTGGTTGGTCGACTGGCCAGTCGACCAATCAGTTGATCAACCAAGACAACAACTCCATTTTAGGGAATTGATGGTCTAGACTCATTATTTTTGCATGGGCTTCATACAACACCTCAAACAACATACCTAGCATTGAGGGACGTCTTCAAACCATGTCCAAATAGGGTTTAGGTCCAATAACCAGGCTCTACTTCATCAATGTGCAGCTTCTTCTCCAACTCAAACAGGGTTTCTAAGTAGAGAGCACCATCATCAATATCCATGGGTTCTGGATCAAACACCATGTCTTCTACTGAGATGGCTCATAGTTGTCTTCTGCTTTCACTTCGGGTCTTAGGTCCTACAAACAACAGGGTTTCCGGATTAGGGTTAGGGCTGGATTTCACAATACCCCTACCGGTAGGGTAGTAGTACTCATAGGGATTCCTAACCCAACACTTCGAGACTCCTATCAATCATGCATTTGTGTTTAATGGCACCATATAAGGTTACTAGGGTAATGGGCGAACCCACAATCCTAGTAGAAAAATACAAGGTAAGGAGAATAATATCATTCCACCTGTTTCATCTCCTACTTTATCATACCATTTCATATCAATAATTTAGGACTCAACAGCAAAGAGAAATATTCAAATATTAAACCTTACCTTCCATTCGTGCAAAGTCACACACAAGCATATTATGATAAATACAAATTACAACAATTTATATTAACAAGAGAAATTAAAATAACAACAAATAATTAAGTATAACGTGGTTAGTTATTCCTCACCTTTCAATTGGATTCTTTTCTCCAAAGCTCAAAACTCCCACAAGAAGGTGACAAAAAGATAATTAAACCTAATCATGCAAGAAGATTAATAAATATAAATTAGAAGTTAGTTTGGGTTTAGAAAAATTTCAAAAATCTTCCCACGAAAACCCAAACTAAAAACTAGGTTAACAAAAGGTAGTTCTCAACCTCACTAGTGAATGGTCTATATTTTGCCACCGATTCGAAGTCAAATAGAAATGAAACTTTGGGAAAGTCTAATCGACAGTAAAAGGATCCTAAGGGTACCTTCAATTTGATCTAATTTGATCTAGATCAAAAAGCCCCAAATTGGCTATCCTAAATCACCTGTGGGCAACTCGGAGAGTCAAAATGCGAAATCCTTCACAAGGGATCACACCATTAAATCTTATAAAAAAGAGCAACCTCACCAAGAGAATTCAAGAATGTTCAAAGAACCCAACATGCTAACACTACCACAATCTCATCAAAAAAGAGAATAGAATTTCCCACAAAATTGTGTCTAAGAGAAGGGTTTAAGAATTATAACCTTTCCTAACATTCCTGCAAAGATCCGATTCACAAAGCACCTTCGAATGGATGGAATCTGCTCTTCTCCTTGGTTTCTCCTATTCCCACAGCCTCAACCTCATTCTAGCATAAAAAATGCTTTTAGAGGTGAGTTAAAACATAAAATAGGGTTTTAAAACCAGAAATCCCGATTCTGGCCCGGGGTAGAAAAAGGGATGGGTGGTTGGTGCAGTCAACCAGTCAAATTGACCGGTCCTTGGTTGGACCCCCAAACGAACTCCAATTTTGATGATTTTTGGTTTAATAGAAAGATCTTTTGATGATCTTCAATTTGATACCTTAATCTTGTCAATTGGACTTTCCATCACCGGTCTACGGGCGTGCCAAAATTGCCTTTTAACACCACCGTGGTTGATCTTCTCTCTTCTCTTAAACTCTAGGAGACTTATTGAGTCATCACAAGGATCATCCATGACCATTAGGTCCTCTTTAGAAACTTCGGGTTCGACTCGATGGTCCACAGTTGTTGCCGACTTGAGGCTCAGGTTCGCGGTCTTGAAACCATAGGTTAACTGGTTAGAAATCCGGGGGATTTCACAAGGACTATCTATGATGATTCAAACATCAAATAAGGTCATTGGAATAGAAATCTAATAAGTCAACTAATAGGCTTGATCCACGTATTCGTACGGAAAGACTAAAATGAATGGGGATTCATTATAAAAATAAGAAACTAGTAGATCATGCATAGAAAATAACCTAGGAATAGATCTAACATAGATTAGAATCAAATAACTGGAGAATAGATCATGGTCTCATGCTAGATCAAAACATTGAAATCATACCGTATTGTCTATGGAGAGAATATAGTGAAATGGGAATTCACTCTAAGATTATAAGGATATGAGATTAGGCCATTAGAGTAGTGTAAGACCCTCCTCATAATCAAACAAAAGAGTAAAAATAGTAGAGAGGATAGATCAATAGAGAATAGAAATGAATACTAACCTTGTAGAAAATGATTCGACGGAGAAACTTCTATGAATGCTTGGGGATCTTCCTTGGCTTTGAAGATAGAGCTCTAGGGTTCTTCTCATGTTCTCTAGAGGCTAAGAGGCAAAGTGGTATGAATTAGATCAAGGTTTGAATATATGGGGCTCCAAAAACCTAAAATTTCCCAAAATTCTGCCCCGAGGGATGCTTTGGTCAGTAGCCTTGGTCAATTGGATCGACCAAGCAATGCCAAAGGTCAAAACTGCTGAATTTTGGTATCCAATAGCCTCAAGCTTCACCTGGGTTCTTCACCAACTTAAGAAAAGGTCTTATCTTGTTCTATAAGACCCTGACCTCAAAATGACAAGAAAGTCCTAACAGAGCACAACGCAAAGTCAAGTGCTTCAATTGATGTAGACGGGGAGTCCCAAAAGTATCCTAGCAGAAGGGACAAGAACCTCTTCCGGTAGATCAAAGCCATGAATGATAACTTGATTAGAAGATCTTGAATGAGACGCATAAGTTATTGACTCAAAACCCATTCATCCCTAAGATCATGGTGGGCCCATTATCCTTAGGGTTCAAAACCCCATCCTTCTTTCTATATAATGGCACTGCAAATCCCATGGCACATATCAGTCTCTTCAACTCTATCATGACTATGTGTGGTGGGGGTGATGCAATCAAGTGTAGATGTTTTCCTACCTCCCTAATAGGTCAAACCACAACCTAGTTTTCTCACTTGCCTAGATATTCTATTCATAACTTCCCCAAACTAGGTTATGCCTTTGTCACCCGGTTCAAAAGTGGAATCAAGAAGGACAAGATTGAGGTCAATCTATTGGCATTAAGACAAGGCCGCTTTGAGTCCATCCAAGCTTTTATAGCACACTTTAATGATATATCTATCTTGATCAAGGATCTTGTCGACAAGGTGGCATTCAATGCTTTCGAAAGAGCAGTAGCTAGCAAGAGGTTAGTGGCCTTCATTGTGGAGAAAAAACCCAAAACCCTAGCTGAACTACTGGATCTAAGCTATGAAATGGTCACTATGAAATCCAGCCCTAACCTTGACCCGGAAAACCCTATTGTTTGTAGGTCCGAAGACCCAAAGTGAAGGAAGAAAGATAACTATGGGCCCTCTCAGTAGAAGACATGGTGTTTGACCCTGAACCCATGGAGATTGATGATGATGCTCCATACTTGGAAGCTTTGGTTGTGTTTGATAAGAAACTGCACCTTGAAGAAGGAGAGATTAGTTGTTGGACCTAATGCACTCTTGGACATCATTTTAAGGTATTTCTTTGTCCTAGATAAGTCAATTGTGAAGTAGGAAGAAGCCCACTTGAATTTGAGTTGATCTAGGCTGTCATTTCCCTGTCTAGGCTTGTTGTCCTAGCCTGGTCGACTGGCCAGTTGACTAGCCAGTCTGCCAGCTGCATATGAAATCTGAGAATATCTTGTTTTTAGGTCTTTTGATGTTCTATTTAAGTAGACTTATTGTATCTTAGCCTCCTTTGTTTCTAAAACCATCATAGAACGTGGGAAGCCTCTCTCAAAGTCTCTCCTTGGTGTTTGTGAAGAACTCTTGCAAGATCTCAAGTTCTTCTCTAATTCATCTTCAAGTTTAGTAATCTCTATGTTTCTCTTTGATTTACTCATGTTTTGATCTAGTTTTTACTACTGTGATTATGAAGAAGGTATTGCAACCTTGCAAACAACTCTTCTACAATTTCTTAAGATGAGAATGAATCTCCATTCATTCCATTAATGCTATGATTCTCATACTTGATTCTTAGCCATGATTATATGATTTCTTCATGAAGACATGATCATTCTTCAAATTTGATTTCTCTAGCATATAAGATCTAAGTTTATTATAGTATTCATCTCTAATCCATTGCTAATGATCCTCTTGATATGATCCTTCATTCTCCTTTGCATCCATGGTTTGAAAACCAAGCTTTGATCAAAATTAGAAAGTCATGTTTTCAAAATAGGAAGACATGGTTTTGATCCTTGTATGATGATTAATCTTTGCTAGATAGTCTTAGTTTACTATTCTTAAGATTCTTTTAGAATTTTGGAGATTTTCGAATCCTGAAAGATGAGTTTAGAATAAAAAATTCAGTTTTGGCTTCGGGTACTGTCACCTGGTCGACTAGATCAGTCAACCAGCTAGTCAGCTAGGCATGGATAGCATTGTGTACTTCGTATGTTTTGATCCATTTGACCTCCGATCTTCTAGGGCTTTCTCCTGATGTTGTATCTATGCTTGTCTAGGGTTTATTTGCTAACTTTGGACTTGATCTCTTGTTCCTCTGGAATATCTTCAAATCTATTTAACGTAAGGACAGTTGTTTCCATAATTATATTGTCACATCCCCCCAGCCGGTACCCTAACTAGCATACCAGGGTGTGTGATCCACAGTCCCGAAGATCAAGATCGAGGAAATCATCCTCCCACATATGCAATAACATAATCATGAACAGAAAATAATCAACGTTTTAATATTATAAACAAAAGATCTAAATCATGAAATGAATATCAGTATAATCAGAGTGCGGAAAATGATACCAGATGTAAGCACATCAAAAAGAAGTAGAGTGAGGCGGAATCTCACTCCATAGTTACAGCGGAATGTAGCATGTAAGTCTAAAAAGAATTACAACTGTTTCTAAAGGAAAGTAAGGAAAAGAAAGTCAAACTGAACTACGAGTTGTCTATTCTATAGATAACATCTTCAAAAATAGTGGACTTCATCAATCCAACACAGATGTTCCAATTCTATGTTATTTCTAATCGTAGTACGCAACTTGATCGCTCGGGGGATCATCAGGGCGATCTTTATTGTTGCCAGTACCTTGAGTGTAGTACGCTTCATTGGCTTGCGCTTCATCGTATTGTCCTTCATAGTAGTCAATACCTGTAGAATAATCTAACAAAAAGATTGCACAAAAAGGAGTGAGTTTGAATGAACTCAGGAAGGCAAGTTAACTTATAACAACATAAATAACATACATCAGAACATAACAAGATGCAATGCAATATGAAACAGATAATGTATGTATGCTGGTCTCTATTGGTAGACATGCTTTAAGTCATAGCACCTTACTTCTCTGGGTAAGTCTCAATACTCGGCTCTGGTTGGTAATGGGTTCGTCATCCCTCGGGACATTCCATGGTTGGGGGTTAGGTCACCGCTTTCTCACATCACCATTGGTCTAAGTATTGGCACATGTCAGGGTTAAACCTAGCCAAATGCAAGTCATCTACTTAGTCATATCAAGTCAGTTCCAGATACGTCCATTCCTCCCCTTTCGGGATCCTTTTCGGTATCCTTCACACTGGAGTCCTCATAGTCCCGGACTACGGACCCATCAACCCTATTGGTTATCCACATATGGTAAATGGGAAGCTCTCATGTCCCCTCACGGGTTGGTTACCGGTCTTGAGCGCCCATGAGCCCAAGTCTATCCATATGCAACCCTCCCAATAAATGGCCCCCACAATGTGATTCATGTCCTCTCACAGGTTGGTTACCAGTCTTGAGCGCTGTTGCTTGTGTACCAAGATGTTACGCAAGTGCATGTGTCGCAATCAAGTAAAAATGATAAGTAGAGTATCGATCCCATGGAGAATTCTATCCTTAATTTTCAATGTAAAAGTAAAATTGATTTAAACGAGATTAACAAGGTTGATTTGTGATTGACTAACTAAATAACCAAATGACAGGTAATAAAACTAAGGAACTAAAATGGAGATTAAGCAATAAAGGGAACTTAGTGAGTGAAAAGAGTGTTGGGAATCAAGTTTCCCCTCCCCTGAATTTTATAATGCAAATATTAAAGTAATACTACAACCCCAAAATATATCAAGAATTTGGAATGAATGGCAATATGGTATTTTCCAATACATATAAGCTAGCATCCTAAATCAACATCTGCATATTCCTATGAAGAATTGAAATATGAATGCCATTTAAACCCAATCCAATCAATGGTAATGTAAGGTAATTGGGTATTCCTATCCAACCTACTAATTAACACAAACTAATTAAAGATTATGCTAACTCACACAATTCAACAAACATGTAGACTGCATTAACTTTCCAGCTAACTCAATCATAACAATTGTTCATGAAAGATTCTTCAAGAACCGAAATTAATCAATATATATCATGCTGAATTCATTGACAACAAATTGTATTGTAATAAAACTAAAAAACACATGATAAATGTATCTCAAAATTCAGGTTAGGTACTACTATCATCCCAACACAACAAATGTTTAGCCCATAATAGACATTAAAACCACAGCAGTAGTTATAGTTAACATAAAGCTAGAGGATGAGAAGATATGTTTATAAGAATGTAAAGAAACTAAAGCTTCAATGCTTCCACACGAGCTCCAGCCTTCTTCTCCAGCCAATCAACTTCTCTAGCAGCATTCAATGCTTCCGCATGAGTCCAGCTCTCGTTTTCCTTGCTTCAGCCGTGTCCTCTTCTCTCTCTCCTCTTTTCCCTAGCCGTGTGTTGCGATCTCCCCTCTCTCCCTTGCCTCTCTTCTCTTTCTTCCATAAATGCTTTCAATCATTAGGTTAGATTCTGGCCATAGGATTAGAACATTCCTCCTGAGATCAAGGGCGGAGAACAATCATATATCTACAAGAATAATATGCTCTTAAGTTAGCCCCTTCATGTCATTTCCACTTGTATTGAATCTAAGAATATTCTGCTCCGTATTGCTGCAGCAAACTTCACAACAAAGTTAGAGGACAACTTCTCCTATTATGGCTCTTTACCTACATTTTTCAAGAGAAAGAGAAACAATCAAATTCATCCACAAATCTGAAGAGAAATTCATGTAAGAGTGACAATAATGAACTAAACAAGATGCAACATGTTAAGACTAAATAAGACAACATCTAATGAATACTATCACTAAAACAAAGACAAAATACTCCTAAATCAAACCATCTCAAGTATAAAGTTATCAATCTTAACTCTATTTCATAGAGTTATCACACCCCCAAACTTAAGACATTGCTTGACCTCGAGCAATAAAGACAAGTGAAAATACCAACTAATTACTAATGAAAGCATTAAGAAATCAAAAGAAAAGAAAAGCAAATAACATGGCTTAATCATGCAATAGGATGGGTGTTAGATAGAAGTTGCCTCTCAATCTTTTTCTAATTTTTCAGATCCAACACGTCTGGCAAATAACACTTAGATGTCATACTTCACTCATCAGGATGCTCTTAAGTGTGTGTGTGTGAAAGTTAAGAATCTTGCCCCAGATCAACCTAGTCCAGCTAAATCATGGTTATCAAGTTTAGTTCATTGATCTAATATGTTGACCAAATGATTACCTCTCCACTAATTAGGGATCCATATCCTTTTACATCCCAAAGAACTTGTTTCATACTCTTTTGAGCCTTTGAACCCCAAACTTATTCTTTATGAACCTTCTTTTTTTTTTTCTTGTTGTTGTTGTTGTTGTTGTTGTTGTTGTTGTCATCCTGCCTTTTTACGCGAATATCACTCATTTGTGATGAAGATACCCGGTTACTCAACAAGATCACAAACAAGAGTGCCTTGCATGCTCATATTCCGGGCCACTGTTGACGTCAAAATATACATGGGTTACATGCATATTCTCGGTTACTAGGTTGCCCAAAATAGCGGAACATTATTCTCTTCTTCTTCTTTTCTTCTTCTTTTCTTCTTTTTTTATTTTTTTTATCATGCTCATATTTCAGGCCACTGTTGATGTAAAAAAATACACATGGGTTACATGCATATTCTTGGCTACTAGGCAGCCCAAATCAACGGAGCATTATTCTTTCTTTCTTTCTCTTTTTTTTTTTTTATATAAATCATGCTCATAGTTCAGGCCACTATTGACGTAAAAAATACACATGGGTTACATGCATATTCCTGGTTACTAGGCAACCCAAATCAGCTGAGCATTATTCTTGTGGGGGAAGGGAAGGGGTCAAACCTCAGTCAATATTCACAATGCACAGAGTTCTTGGAAACACCCAAATGGGGACCCCTAATATTTAAGTCTCAAGGTTCTCATTCAACCAATTCTAAAATCCTAAAACTCTCACATTGGTCCAACTTTTCCCAGGTTCTCCAGAGCTTGAAACACCACTTGGTGCATCAATAATATGGCATCACAAAAATGGGTTACATGCATATTCCTGGTTACTAGGCAACCCAAATCAGCGGAGCATTATTCTTGTGGGGGAAGGGAAGGGGTCAAACCTCAGTCAATATTCACACAATGCACAGAGTTCTTGGAAACATCCAAATGGGGACCCCTAATATGTAAGTCTCAAGGTTCTCATTCAACCAATTCTAAAATCCTAAAACTCTCACATTGGTCCAACTTTTCCCAGGTTCTCTAGAGCTTGAAACACCACTTGGTGCATCAATAATATGGCATCACAGAAATGAGTAAATGCAGACATCAGATCATTATAGCAGACTTGTGCTAAGATTTCCAACAAAATCAGATTAAGAGGCACTGACATTCTCATTCATTAACATCCATCCAAATTACATGACAAGCCAGATGGACTACACAAAACATTTACCCAAAACGTCTACTCTAAAACTAGACAGCAACTAACAAATCTAAAATTGGACAGCATATGCAGCATTAAAAGTAAACCACAAAAGAAAGTTAAAGAAAATAAGCAACTAAGAACATCTATAACATAAAGATGACACATGCAATTATTGGAACATGGCAAAGCTTACCCCCAAACTGAAGATGAGCAGTGTCCTCACAGCGAAAGAAAGAAAAAAAAAGTAGTGAAACAAAGAAAAACATAGTAAATGAAGAGAAGAGAATATAACTTCCCTGAACAAACTAGGCTACAACATCATCAGCATCCTCATCTTCATCATCTTCATCTGTATCAGCTGCATCGGGACCATCTATACGGATCTTAACCCCCCCGAACATACACCTGGTCCTGAGATGGGGCAGTGAGATTGGCATAAAATTCATATACAAGGGATGGGATGTAGGCACCTGAATGGGTGCAAAATTGTTCCCAGTGATGCCCAGCTATGATGGATGGGATGAATGGAAATGCTTGTGCCTCAATGGATTTTAATCAAACAGACATATGGCATATAGGGATTAGAGGAGAAACCACAACACTGAAATACAAACAAATGACAAGAACAGAGAGTAACGATGACCCAGAAATTCTGTGTTATTGTGTGCAAGTGATGGTAGCTAAAAAACAGTGCCTAAAACAAATAAAAAAAATTGCACATAGCCTAACGAAAATAAACACTAAGACAGGACATGAACAAACACACAAACCACAAAAAAAAAAAAAAAAAAAAAAAAAGAACATACAACACAAACACAGCAAATCAGAAATTTCTAAAATAGGGAATAAAGGAAAAGTGATGGGGAGAACACTTAGCTGATGTGGTGTAGGGAAGATGGAGTGTCGAAACACAACAAAAATGTGCACGAAGCCCAATACAGCACCAGTAGTCCTCTGAGAAGTGATTTGATTGTAGAATGGGGGAAAAAGTTAGGGTTTTAGTGGGATAGGGATTATCGGTGAAGAAGAAGGTGCAGTGACGGGAAAATGTAGGCAAATGGAGGTGAAAATATTGTGATGAAAGCAGAGGATGAAGGATTCGATTGAGGAGTTGCAGTGGAGACGATGAAGGTGTCGTTAGGTTGCTTTGGGTGTTTTGAGTGTTGGTGAGTTTTGGTTTTGAAAATGAGGGGTTTAATGGGTTTGGGTTGGTATTGGTTTAAATTGGGTTGAGTCAGTATGGGTTAGCAATGGGTTAGGAGAGGTTTAGAAGTGTAGAAACGATGGGTTGGTTGGGTTTGAGGGTAAACCGGGTTAAGTGAGTGGTTTTATCCTTGTTGTGGTGTTGCTGCAACATTTCTACAGCAACGAACACAGAATGTAATTTTCAACAGAGAATGTAAGACCCGTAGCTAGCTGAAAAATCTTTGTTGTAGCGTTGCTACAACATCGCTACAGCAACGAACACATAATGTAATTTTCAACAAAGAATATAAGACCCGTAGCTGAGGATCAAAACTTTGTCACAGCAAAGATAGTGAAATCTGCTAGGTACTGAAACATGCTCTTTTCAGCAGTTTGGTCTATTGCCAAATTTGGCAAAACAACCACTTAATCTCTTTTTTGTTCCCCACACTCCCTGCACATCAAAAATACATGTCAGCAAGTCATCTGTCAGTTTTAAATCACAAATTGTGAACTACCCATGACTTTATTAAACACCTAATGAACTAATAGCTAACAACTAGACTAAAAAAATGAAATCTGGGTGGCCTCCCTTCTTTTTAAGCATCTTGAAGGATGATTGAAGATTTGTCAAGGTCCAATGGTGCACCTCAAAAATGCTTGATCCACTGCATGCTCTAGTTCCCAAGGCCATATAATGATGTTTTCTTGCACACCTTCCATAATTGGACTCAAACTCGTTTGCTGCTTCACATACCTGTTGCAACATTTCTGCAACCAAATTTTAAGCTTTAATACTGAAGGACTGATCTCGTTGATCTCTACTATACTCCATCCCATTGCTCTTATACACTTCTTCAGTACTTCAAGTAGCATATCTTCCTGCTCCTCTGTTAGCATTGTTGAAACAATAATAGGGAGTGTCTTGGCTTCAACCAAATCGGTATACTGAAGGTGTTTTGAGAGAGGTGTGAACTCTAACATAGGTGGCTCTTCAATTGATGGTTTAGGGGGTTTAGTTTCACATTTAGCTTAGCCAAGAGGCTCGAATGCACTCCCTCTGAATGCCTTAGTTGGTCTTGCCTCTAACCAAGCCATATATCTACTTCCTTCATCATCCACTTGTTCAATTTCTATTGCCAATGAAAGCTCTAGTGGGTTTTTAATACACTCTTTCTCCAACTCTTCTGAAACCAGCTCTTCAATGACATCCACAACAAAGCACTCTTCTATTATAGAATCAGTTTGTTCCTTTGCAGGATCTTCCTTCTCCCCTTCTTCTTGGATAGAAATAGGTCCCTTCTGTTGGCTAGGCTTTGAATGAGGTGGCTCTAGAGGTTTTCCACTCCTTAATGCAATAACGTTATAATGCTCCTTGCCTTCACTCCTAGGATTTTCTGTGTCACTTGGCAATGATCCTTGATGTTGATTGCTTAAAGCATTAGCTAGCTGTCCAACTTGATTCTCCAAATTTCTCAATGAAGATGCTTGACTCTGAATCATTGCATCATTCTTTGCCATATATTCCTTCAATAGAAGCTCTATTGATGAAGAGGGTTCCATAGGCTGAATTTTCACTTGCTGTTGAGCACTTGGAAGCTGATGAGGTCGAGGTGGGATGGAAGATGGGCCTACATGTTGTCCTTGAGCATTCCAAGAGTAGTTAGGGTGTTGCCTCCAACCAGGATTATAGGTGTTGGAATATGGGTTATTAGCATTGCTGAAATTACCAACATA
The DNA here is from genome assembly GCF_041222555.1 of Hakea prostrata. Taxonomy (NCBI): domain Eukaryota; kingdom Viridiplantae; phylum Streptophyta; class Magnoliopsida; order Proteales; family Proteaceae; genus Hakea; species Hakea prostrata. Next base: position 38,961,387 of record NC_142601.1, on the reverse strand, counting down.
GTAAGCAAATTCTAGGTTAGATGGACAACTATCAAAGACATGCTCCCCACCACAATATGTACATGAGATTGCTGTATTTTGTTGAGTTTGTACAACTGCAGGCAAGTTTACGGATTTTAACACACTAGTTAGGGATGACACTTGTGCAGTTAAAGCTGTCACTACATCTAACTCATAAATCCCTGCCATTCTATTATTTGCAGCACCTCTCTCAGCTGGCCATTGGTAGTTGTTGTTGGCCATTCTCTCCAAGATCTCATAAGCTTCATTGTAAGACTTAGCCAATATAGCCCCATTTGCTGATGCATCCACTATGGATCGAGTTTGCCCACTTAAACCATAGTAGAAAGTCTCCATTTGAATCCAATGAGGAATACCATGGTGAGGACATTTACGTAAGAGCTCCTTAAACTTTCCCATGCCTCATACAAAGATTCACCATCCAGTTGTTGAAAACTAGTGATATCATATCTGAACTTGGCATTCTTTGTTGCAAGGAAGTACTTCATCAAGAACTTCTCTACTAAATCATTCCATGTGGCTACTAATTGTGGAGGTAATGAGTTCAACAATGCTCTTGCTCTATCTCGCAATGAGTAAGGGAATAGCTTCAATCTCAAGGCTTCTTCAGTTGCCCCAGGTATCTTGAAAGAGTCACTAACTTCCATGAAGAGTCTAAGATGGAGATGAGGACCTTCTGTTGGCATCCCACTGAACTGTCCTATAGTTTGAAGCATTTGGAACATCACAGGCTTAAGTTCGAAATGTAATGCTTGAATTTCTGGCCTTACTATACTTGGATTCAGCTCATGCAACCTTGGGACAGCATATCCTCTAATGGCCCTATCTCTATCATCACCCTTAGCTGCCATATTATTCTCATTATTATTCAACCCATATCTCACTGCTTCAGCCATTGTTTGACCTGCTGCTAAACCTCGCTACTCCCTTCTTCTAGCTTGAAATGTCCTTTCGATTTCAAAATCAAAGGGTATCAACTCTTGATCATGCAGTGGATTCATACAAGGGTAAAAGCACCTGGAGATAAAAGAAAACTAATATCAAAGTAAAGAAATTTTAGTAGATAAAACGAAAACTTACTTCTACACTAATTATCAAAGACAAAATTCCCCAGCAACGGCGCCAAAAACTTGTTGCTTGTGTACCAAGATGTTACGCAAGTGCATGTGTCGCAATCAAGTAATAAATGATAAGTAGAGTAGCGATCCCATGGAGAATTCTATCCTTAATTTTCAATGTAAAAGTAAAATTGATTTAAACAAGATTAACAAGGTTGATTTGTGATTGACTAACTAAATAACCAAATGACAGGTAATAAAACTAAGGAACTAAAATGGAGATTAAGCAATAAAGGGAACTTAGTGAGTGAAAAGAGTGTTGGGAATCAAGTTTCCCCTCCCCTGAATTTTATAATGCAAATATTAAAGTAATACTACAACCCCAAAATATATCAAGAATTTGGAATGAATGGCAATATGGTATTTTCCAATACATATAAGCTAGCATCCTAAATCAACATCTGCATATTCCTATGAAGAATTGAAATATGAATGCCATTTAAACCCAATCCAATCAATGGTAATGTAAGGTAATTGGGTATTCCTATCCAACCTACTAATTAACACAAACTAATTAAAGATTATGCTAACTCACACAATTCAACAAACATCTAGACTACATTAACTTTCCAACTAACTCAATCATAACAATTGTTCATGAAAGATTCTTCAAAAACCGAAATTAATCAATATATATCATGCTAAATTCATTGACAACAAGTTGTATTGTAATAAAACTAAAGAACACATGATAAATGCATCTAAAAATTCAGGTTAGGAACTACTATCATCCCAACACAACACAAGTTTAGCCCATAACAGACATTAAAACCACAACAGTAGTTATAGTTAACATAAAGCTAGAGGATGAGAAGATAAGTTTATAAGAATGAAAAGAAAATAAAGCTTCAATGCTTCCACACGAGCTCCAGCCTTCTTCTCCAGCAGCATTCAATGCTTCCGCATGAGTCCAGCTCTCGTTTTCCTTGCTTCAGCCGTGTCCTCTTCTCTCTCTCCTCTTTTCCCTAGCCGTGTGTTGCTATCTCCCCTCTCTCCCTTGCCTCTCTTCTCTTTCTTCCATAAATGCTTTCAATCATAAGGTTAGATTCTGGCCATAGGATTAGAATATTCCTCCTGAGATCAAGGGCTGAGAACAATCATATATCTACAAGAATAATGTCCTCTTAAGTTAGTCCCTTCTGGTCATTTCCACTTGTATTGAATCTGAGAATATTTTGCTCCGTATTGCTGAAGCAAACTTCACAACAAAGTTATAGGACAACTTCTCCTATTATGGCTCTTTACCTACATTTTTCAAGAGAAAGAGAAACAGTCAAATTCATCCACAAATTTGAAGAGAAATTCATGTAAGAGTGACAATAATGAACTAAACAAGATGCAACATGTTAAGACTAAATAAGACAATATCTAATGAATACTATCACTAAAATAAAGACAAAATACTCCTAAATCAAGCCATCTCAATTATAAAGTAATCAATCTTAACTCTATTTCATAGAGTTATCAAGCGCCCATGAATCCCCATTGTTACCATGGGTCGTTTGGTCTCAATACCATTTCGACTAGGGTCTGATATAACGGGGAAATCCTAGCCAAACACTGTTAGACAACCCTAAGTATGACAACCAATGGTTTAGGAAGGTGTCAATGGGCAACCCTGGAAATATCTCATACTATTTCCGTTGATGTCCAAGGACAAAAGTGTCAAAATGGCACCTCTCAATCCCAAACCATACCTAATCAATCACATTCTCAGATCAGTCATGACATACAAAATCAACACTTCTTTATACAAAAGCGAATATATAAGCATAATCTAATCATTAAACAATATATAGTAATAAGCATTTCATATAAACTTGAATAATGAAAAAGAATACATAAGTGAAGTGCTACTGTACTTACAGTAGTACATCATAAGTATAAAATACAATAACAGTAGTTAAACTTAGAGTTTCTTAAATTAGAAACCAAGGTATACGCGATCTATGTTATTTTGAAGTAACTGTCCTTACCTTAATTATCCTCGAAGATAATCCAAAGATCAAAGAGAGAGGTTCCAAACTTTGCAATTAAACCCCTAACAACCATAGATACAACATTAGGAAAGAAGCCCAAGCCCAAAAGATCAGAGAGCAAACGAATCAAATAGAGTGAAAAATAGAGCTTCTGACTTCATTGGTTGATTGATTGGTCTACTGACCCAATCGACCAATCAGTCGACCAATAGAGTCAATACGAAGGAAATATGGGAACTCTGATCCGAAACTCAATCTACAGGGTTCGGAACTTCACGAAACTTGGAGGAAAACTTTAGGATAGTATTCTAACACTAAAGGGTAAAGATCGGGCACTAATAATGATTAAAATCATTACCTTCAAATTTAAAATCATGGTTTTCCTAATTGGGCGAAAACCCTAGAATTCGATGAAAAATATACCTTGGAAATCACAGAAAAGACAAGGGATGATTTAGATCTCATCCAAGAAAAAGGTAGTCAGAATCAAATACAAGTACGTCATGAAAATTAGATTCAATCAGCTAAGAAATCAGATCCATAAGAAGAACTAGGGTTTCAAAGGATCTTACAAGAATTAGGGTTGAGATCTCTATGCTGATCATAAACCCTACAGAAAAGAGTGAGATTATGAAAGAGATGGTTGCAAGGATGCAGCATCTTCTTCTCAATCTCAAACAAGAACAAGATTAAAGAGGAATAAATCATGACACCGAAGAGATTACTAACCTTGTATTGGCAGATCTGAGATGAGAAGATCTAGCAGAGAATTCTTCGAAATCACCGAAGAGAGTTTCAATTGAGTCTTCCCATGTCCTCAAAGTGTTTTGGAGGCAGAGGACACTAAGAAACATGAAGTGTGTTTAAATAGAGAGTGAAAACCCTAAAATTGATTTTCTCAGATTTAACACACAGTTGGTCGAGTGCTTGGTCGACTGGCTTGGTTGACCAATCGGGTCAGCAAAGTTCAAACATGGAATTGGAGGATCAAATGAACACCAAACCTAAAGAGCTTTACACACACATCAAGTGACATACCTAGGGTGTAGAAATGCATTCAAACCAAGTTAGATAATACTCCAAGTCTTTCAACTAATCTCATCTTTAGTTAGGTGTAGCTTTCTTTCCAAATCTGCACATACTTCCCAGTATGGAATTCCATCATCAATCTCCATGGGTTCTAGGTCAAACACCATGTCTTCTACTGAGATGGCCCATAGTTGGCTTCTTCATTTACTCCGGGTCTTCGAACCTATAAACAACCGGGTTTCCGGGTCAGGGGTAGGGCTAATATAGTGCTGGATTTCACATTCTCCCCCCCTTAAAAGAAATTTCATCCTCGAAATTGAAAGCGTACCTGAACTTCCAAAAAGGTGAGGAAACTTCTCCTTTATATCTTCTTCCTTCTCCTAAGAAGCTTCTTCGGGGTATGGTTCTTCCACTAAATCTTCACCAAAGGGATGATGCAATTCCGTAGTTGCTTGTCCTTCTTATCTAAGACTTTAGTTGGCTCTTAATCATAGGTAAGATTAGCGCTTAGCCCTTCGTGCGCTTGCTGTAGTTTGTGTTCTAGATTCTCTATGTATTTCCGAAGCATCGAAACATGAAACACATTATGCACTGCAGCAAGAGATGGAGGCAAAGCGAAATGATACGCAATAGGTCCAACCTTTTTCCAGAATCTTGAAGGGTCCAATGTAATAAGGGCTAAGCTTTCCTTTGACATTGAATCTCATCACACCCTTCATAGGTTAAACCTTCAAGAAAACTTTCTCCCCAATTTAAAATTCCAAATCGGTCCTTCTCTTATCAGCATAGGATTTGTGTCTTGACTGAGCAAACTTAATCCTTTCTCTAATCATATCGACCATTGAGCTTGTAGCTTCAATCATTTCTAGACCTAAGACTTTTCTTTCATCAGTCTCAGTCCAATACAAGGGTGTCCTACAAGTGTTACCATATAAAGCCTTGAATGGAGCCATGCCTATTGTTGCTTGATAACTGTTGTTATAGGCAAACTCAACCAAAGCTAAGTGTTCATCCCAATTTCCACCCATATCCACTACACAAGATCTAAGCATATCTTCCAAGGTTTGAATTGTTCGCTTAGATTGTCCATCTGACTGTGGATGATGAGCTGTACTCAACTTTAATTGGGTTCTCAAGGCCTTTTGCAAACTGTTCCAAAACCTTGAGGTGAACCTATGATCACAATCAGAAACAATACTCACTGGCACTCCATGTAGACGAACTACATTATCCACATATAGCCGAGCTAGCTTATCCAAAGTATAAGTGATCTTCATAGGAATGAATTGGGCTGATTTGGTCAACCTATCGACAATTACCCATACAGTGTCATTACCTTTACTTGTCCGATGCAAGCTAGTCACGAAGTCCATAGAGATATCTTCCCACTTCCAGCTAGGAATAAGAAGAGGCTGAAGTAATCCAGATGGGGGTTGATGAACGACTTTCACACGCTAGCAAGTTTCACACTTGGCAACAAAATCATCAACATCGGCCTTCAAACCAATCCACCAAAAATGTTCTCTTAAGTCCTTATACATCTTGGTGCTTCCAGGGTGTACTATAAAGATCGATTGGTGTGCTTCCTTCAATATCTCTTTCTTAATTTCTTCATTAGCTAGCACACAAAGTCTACCTCTAAACAATAGGGCACCATCCATAGATATACCAAAGTCAGGGTCTAAATCAAGATTCGAAGAAATCTTCTCAATCTTTTCCTTAAATTCCTTATCAGAACCTTGCAGAGCAACAATTTTGTCTCTAAGGGTGGATCTTGCGATCATGGTAGAAAGAAAAAAATCCTAACCTTTAGGGACCACTTCCAAATCAAAACTTACAATCGAAGACAACAGAGGTTGACTCAGAGCATTCAAGTCCAGTACTTTCTTTTGACTTTTCCTGCTAAAAGCATCAGCAACCACATTTGCCTTACTAGGGTGATACTTAATGTCACATTCATAATCAGAGACAAATTCCAACCATCTTCTTTGTCTCATATTTAACTCCTTTTGGGTAAAGAAGTATTTCAAACTTTTATGATCTGTGAAAATAGAAATTTTCTCACCATAGAGGTAATGTCTCCAAATCTTCAAAGCGAAGACAATAGCGGCAAGCTCTAAATCGTGAGTGGGGTAATTCCTCTCATAATCTTTTAGTTGCTGAGAAGCATAGGCTACGACCTTACCATGTTGCATCAGCATGCAACCCAAACCAATCTTCGACGCATCAGTGTAGACTGTCAAACCACCGGAACTATCAAGTATAGTCAAAACTGGGGCACTTGTCAATCTATCCTTCAATTCTTGGAAATTCTTCTCACACGCGTCAGACCAAACAAACTTCTCTTCCTTTCTTGTCAGCTTAGTCATTGGAGCAGCCAACCTAGAAAATTCTCGATAAACCTTCTATAGTACCCTGCCAAACAAAGGAAACTCCTTATTTCTGCCACAGTCTTCAGTCTTTCCCAATCGGCAACTGCTTGTACCTTTTCGGGGTCAACACGAATACCTTCAGTTGAAACCACATGGCCAAGGAATACTACTCTCTTGAGCCAAAAATCACACTTGCTAAACTTAGCATAAAGCTTCTTTTCTTGCAGTCTTTGCAAAGTGAAATTTAGATGCCTTGCATGCTCTTCTTCATCCATCAAGTAAATCAAGATGTCATCGATGAAAACTATCACAAATTTATCAAGTACATCATGAAATACCCGGTTCATGAGGTCCATGAACACATCAGGAGCATTAGAACACAGCAGGAGCATTAGTCAAACCGAAAGGCATGACTCGAAATTCATAATGTCCATACCTTGTTCTAAATGCCGTCTTGAAAATATCACTTGACTTCACTTTCAATTGGTGATATTCAGACCTCAAATCAATCTTTGAGAACACTACTGCACCCTTCAACTGATCAAAGAGATCATCAATTCTAGGCAGCGGGTATCTATTCTTGATGGTTAGCTTTTTCAACTCACGGTAATCAATGCACAGATGCATACTACCATCCTTCTTCTTGACAAACAAGACCAGGCTCCCCAAGGTGATACACTAGGTTGAATGAAACTTCTATCTAAGAGTTCTTTCAACTGCTTTTGCAACTCTTCCAACTCGGTAGGAGCCATTCTATATGGAGCCTTAGATATTGGGGCAGCTCCAGGGATTAGATCAATTGAAAATTCCACTTCTCTATCAGGTGGCACTCCAGACAGATCCTCAGGAAAGACATCAATGAAGTTACATAGACTTGCATCAGTGCAGACAAAGTCTTCTTACAAATTCTTCCTTTTTCGCCTTGAAATTCAAAAATTGAACTTCCACTAATCTGAAACAGAATTTTCTTTGAAGAACAAAGACTTACAGCATTATGGGTAGTCAACCAATCAATACCCAAAATGATATCAAAATCCTTCATATCTAGAAGTACCAAATTTACTTCCAAATTCTTCCCACCAATCAAAACAGGACACTTAACTAATCCTTTATCTAGTTTCACAACAAGTCCAGTAGGTGTACAAATCAATAAACAACTAGATAAATTCTCAGGTGCTAAGTCAGTCTTCTTGATGAATGCAAATGATATGAATGAATGGGAAGCACCCGTATTAAATAACACAAATGCAGGAATAGAAGCAACAATTAAAGTACCTGTAACCACTTCATGATTCGCATCCTGTTCGGTACTAGATATACTGAATACTCTACAAGAAGGAGGGACAGGAGTACTCTTCACTGTAGGAGCCGGCTGTTGAACTGGCCTCTTAGGACAAGCACGAGCAAAGTGACCAGTCTGCTTAGAGTAGAAGCAAACAGGGTTACTAAATCCAACAGGAATGGGTGCAACTGGTGGCTTTTGAACCAAAGGCCTAAGAATAGCATTCACGGGCCTAGCATTCGCATTCATCGGTGGCCGATTCCCGCCATACTGACTAAGCTGGCCTGGCTGCTGAAATCTAGAACTCTGACCTACACTCCTAGGCTGAAAAGCAGGAGTAGGGTATGGCATAGGTCTCACAAAGCGCCAATTAGTACGGTCCGCAAATCTAGGATTCCTTGACTGCCATGGTCTCTGCACTCTAGTATTCTCCTTCTCGGTTTCTTCCAGCTTCTTGGCATTTTGCACCACCTAGGCAAAACTTCAAATGTTCGGGGCACCGGGTACATCATGGGTACCTTGGTCACCAGTGTTGGTCTGCTAATCATGACCACCGATTGGTATCTCGCCACTTCTGTGACCACTGGATTCACCACGTCCACTTCTTAACGTAACCATTCTGCAAAAACCGAAATGTCAAAAACACCAAATTTCGATGTTTCGACATAATCTACAAAGTCCAAATGATTAAGAATCTTAAATCATGCTCAAATACATCCATTTAGTCATCAAATAATCAACCATGGGACAAAAATCACATTTTTCAAAAATTCAACAGAAATTGGAGCTACTGGGTCCATTGGTCAATTGATTGGTCGATTGACCCAGTCGACCAATCAAGACAGCACGCGAAAATCAGAGTTTTAAATTCAAAAATCCCATTCAAACTCATTCCAAACTTTGCAAACTTGAGAGGGAGCTCTGAGGAAGATGTGCTAAGGTATTTCTAAGTGATTTCCAAGTAGTTTGGTGCTTCAACAACAACACTACAACACTCGTTCATCATCACACAAGGTAAACAATCATATTCACTTTCAAATTCATCTTCTCATGCTTGCATTTCATCAAAATCCATGTTTTACTTGTGTCTATTGTTAGGAATCATGCTTAGAAACACTTAGAAACATGTTCCATAAGTTTTTAGCTCAATGCCATGCTTAAACAACAAGTTCTATCACAATCTTGCATTTTCACATCGTTAATGCAACCGAAATCACCAAACTTTAGAAAAATCCAAAGATCAAAGAGAGAGGTTCCAAACTTTGCAATTAAACCCCTAACAATATCATAGATACAACATTAGGAAAGAAGCCCAAAAGATCAGATAGCAAACGAATCAAATAGAGAGACATATAGAGCTTCTGACTTCATTGGTCGATTGATTGGTCTACTGACCCAGTCGACCAATCAATCGACCAACAGAGTCAATACGAAGGAAATATGGGAACTCTGATCCAAAACTCAATCTACAGGGTTCAGAACTTCATGAAACTTGGAGGAAAACTTTAGGATAGTATTCTAACACTATGGGGTAAAGATCAGGCACTAATAAAGATTAAAATCATTACCTTCAAATTTAAAATCATGGTTTCCCTAATTGGGCGAAAACCCTAGAATTCGATGAAAAATATACCTTGGAAATCACAGAAAAGACAAGGGATGATTTAGATCTCATCCAAGAAAAAGGTAGTCAGAATCAAATACAAGTACGTCATGAAAATTAGATTCAATCAGCTAAGAAATCAGATCCATAAGAAGAACTAGGGTTTCAAAGGATCTTACAAGAATTAGGGTTGAGATCTCTATGCTGATCATAAACCCTACAGAAAAGAGTGAGATTATGAAAGGGATGGTTGCAAGGATGCATCATCTTCTTCTCAATCTCAAACAAAAACAAGATTAAAGAGGAATAAGTCATGACACCGAAGAGATTACTAACCTTGTATTGGCAGATCTGAGATGAGAAGCTTAAGATCTAGCGGAGAATTCTTCGAAATCACCGAAGAGAGTTTCTAACGAGTCTTCCCACGTTCTCAGAGTGTTTTGGAGCAGAGGACACTAAGAAACCCAAAGTGTGTTTAAATAGAGAGTGAAAAAACCCTAAAATTGGATTGTCTTGGATTTAACACACAGTTGGTCAAGTGCTTGGTCGACTGGCCTAGTCGACCAATCAGGTCAGCAAAGTTCAAACAGGGAATTGGAGGATCAAATGGACATCAAACCTAAAGTGCTTTTACACACACATCAAGTGACATACCTAGGCTGTAGAAATGCCCTCAAACCAAGTCAAATAATACTCCAAGTCTTTCAACTAATCTCATCTTCAGTTAGGTGCAACTTTCTTTCCAGATTTGCACAGACTACCTAGTATGGAACTCCATCATCAATCTCCATCGGTTCTAGGTCAAACACCATGTCTTCTACTGAGATGGCCCATAGTTGGCTTCTTCCTTTACTTCTGGTCTTCGGACCTATAAACAACCGGGTTTCCAGGTCAGAGTTAGGGCTAGGATAGGGCTGGATTTCACATATATAGATTGTGTGAATCTTGGTTTCTATTTTTGGAATTTCCTAGATTCACTACCATTATTATATTTTCTTAGTATTATATTACTGCTGTGAGTACTTCAAGTACAGTAGTACCATATTCATGTATTCTTTTGTTATTATGAATACTTATTCTTGTCATTTACATATGCGATTGATCATGTTTATATGTATCTTTCTATACGATGGGATATTGATTGTGTATGTTAAGACTAAATTGGGATTGTGATTGAATATGTATGATTTGGGATTGGGGAATTTCCTTTTGACATTTCTGTCCTTGGACATCAGTGGAAATAGTATGGGATATTTTCGATGGTGCCCTTTGATGTTTCTTAGATTATTGGTTGTCATACCTAAGGCGTGTCTAACGGTGTTTGGCTAGGATGTCCTTGTTATATCAAACCCGATTCGAAAGGGTATTGAGACCGAGTAACCCGTGGTAGCAATGGGGATTCATGGGTGTTCGACATCGGTGAGTTATATCCGTGAGACGACATGAATCACATTGTGGGGACCATTCATTGGTAGGGTTGGAAATAGTAGACTTGGGCTCATGGGCGCTTGAGACCGGTGAGTTATATCCGAGAGAGGACATGAGAGCTTCCCGTCTATTATTTGTGGATGACCAATAGGGTTGATGAGTCCGTAGTCTAGGATTATACTAACTCTAGTGAGAAGGATACTGAAAAGTATCGCCTCGAGCTTGGAATGGACGTATCTAACTCTGACTTGATATAACCAAGTAGATGACTTGCATTTGGCTAGGCTTTACCTTGACATGTGCCAATACTTAGACCAAACGGTGATGTGAGAGAGTGGTGACTTAAACCCCAGCCATGGAATGTCCGAGAGGGATGCAGGACCCATTACCAACCGATGATGAGTGATTTGAGACCTTCCCAAAGAAGTATGGTGCTATTACTTAAAGCATGTCCGCCTATAGAGACCAACATACATAGAGTTAGATTCACGCATGCATTGTCTGTTTCATATCATATTGCATCTGCTATGTTTTTCTATCATGTTATTTATGTTGTTGTGGAATAGCTTGCCTTATTGAGTTCTTTCAAACTCACTCCTTTTTTTTGCAAATATCTTTGTTAGACTATCCTGTAGGTACTAAAGATTATGACAACCAGTATTATGAAGCGCAAGTCGATGATACATACTACTCTCAAGGTGCTAGCAATTACGAAGATTACGGTGAAGATCTCCCGTGTGATCATGCTGCATACCAAGATTAGCTCTACCTTGGAATGGAAGCGGCCATGTCTAGTTTCTTTAGTTTGATGTTTATGAAGACATTCTTTATAAGATGGAAGAGACATTAGCTTAGTTTGATTACTTCTTTTCTTTCCTTTCTTTTGAGAAACAGTTGTAATCTTTTCCTTTCTAGTTTTTGAGCTACATTTCCACTGTAGTTGTGGAGTGATTTTCCGCACACTCTACGTTTTGATTAATATATATTGGTATCATTCTTTCCGCACTCTGAATTTATTGTCTTTCTCTTCTTTTTATCTTGATATTGTTTATATAATATTACATTGATTACATCATGTTCATGATTATGTTATTGTGTATGTGGGAGCTTGGTTTCCTCCATACTTGTTCTTCAGGGCTGTGGATCACACACTTGGGTATGCCAGGTAGAGTACTGGCTGGGTGGATGTGACAACCATCGTAGAAGAAGTTTTGGGGGCCAACAGAAGTGGCTACAAGAATGAAGTAAAGCCTTATAGGCAATGTGATAGAGAAGAAAGCTCCAACAAATAACAAATCAAAAAGGAGTAGAGAAACAAGCCAGAGTGGAGGAACCGCAAGGTGGATGATGAAGACGACGAAGCCTTCACTCCTCTTAACAAGTCACGATCTACCATTCCATGTAGATTTGAGATACGGGTTTGCTCATAAAACCCAAAAAGTTTCATGCCAAGCCAGATAATCAAGTCGACATATCAAAGTATTGTCTTTATCATAGAGACAAAGGGCATCATACTAATGACTGTCGGAGGCCACTTGGACCAGTTTGTCAAGTTTGGGCGTTTGGAGACAAATCACCCATTCGGAGGCATAGTAGAACTCCGACAAGGGAAAGGGATGATGTTCGAGGAAAAACATTGGTGCTGTGGAGGCCTAAAAAAGCTTAAGGTCACCCATTGTGAACCCATAACTTTTTCAAAGAAGTGGATGTACACACTCCTCATGATGATGCCATAGTCATTAAGGTCAGATTGGCCAACCATATGGTGTATAAAGTGCTAGTGGACAAGGGCTCATCAACAAATATCCTTTCATTGGAGGCATTCCAACATCTCAAGATTGACAAGGATGCCTTAACACCTAAAGAACCTTCCTCTATGGATTTGTTGGGAGCTTCACCACCATGGAAGGTAAAATTCGACTTGATCTTACAGTTGGTACCTATCCTCATCAACTAACCCTCCCTACTATGTTTATGGTTGTTCGTAACATATCAGCCTACAATATCATTTTGGGGAGGCCAACTTTTAGTGCACTGGGGGCTATAGTATCACTCGGACACATAATAAAGAAATTCCCAACTGATGAAGGGGTTGGAATGTGCAAAGACAATCTTGTTGGTGCAACCTAGAGGGGGGGGTGAATCGGTTGCAACTAATGGATTGTCCCAATTTTGCAGTTTGTGAGGAAATACAATGTAAATTGAAAACTCAAATGAATTAAAACAACCAGGTGCAACCTAGAGGGGGGGGGGGTTGAATCGGTTGCAACTAGTGGATTGTCCCAATTTTGCGATTTATGAGGAAATACAAGGTAAATTGAAAATCCAAATGAATTTAAACAACCACAACACAAGATTTATAGTGGTTCGACTTTTCAAGTCTACGTCCACTCCTCTCTTGGCCTCAAGAGAGTATTCCACTATTGATTCGCTTTCAATACAATTTTGGGTAGAGATCAAACCCTTACAATAATCTTTGTTACGGGGCAAGAGTACCCTTTACAATATTTGTTCACTAATTGGGGCAAGAGCACCCCTTAACAATCTTTGTTTATAGGCAAGAGCACCCAAGCAATCTTTGTTAATGGGCAAAAACACCCAATCAATCTTTTTTAATGGGCAAGAGCACCCAAAACCAATTCTAATCAACCTAGAATAGAATTGAAACATTTATAAAGGAAGGATGTTACCTTACAAGAGGTGTGACACTTTACCTCTTGTGTGATTGAGATGCAATGTGAGTTTATGCTCAAATAGAAATGTGTGCACCACCGACGCCTTCAATCACCTCAAGCTTGGCTTCTACAAGCTTGCTTAACACCTTGGTATGCTTCTTCAAGGGGTTGGGAAGAGGGTGAGAGGCAGAGCACAATTGCTTGCTTAAGATTTTAGAGCTTGAGATCACTTGGGGAGTGGGTGATCAAGTGTGAGGTTCAACCATCTCTAATGAGGTGAATTGGGCTTATATAGAGCACCTTTGAGTGCCTAAACCCAATCCCCAACGGATAGAAAATGGACATAATTTTTGTTCTATTTTCAGCCCAGACGGACACCTGTCTGGTCAGACGGTCGTCCGTTTGGAAAAGATCCATTCAAAACTAGCCGTTATGGCTTAGTCAGGACCAGATGGTCGTCCGTCTAGCTTACGTAGATAGAATTTCGTCTGCTAGAATGCCAGGCTGTCTGGCCTTCTGTGACATGCATTTCTATCAACAAACCAGACGGTCATCTGTCTGGTGCACAATTTTGCTGTCTTAGTTTGGGACTTGGACTTGGCTTGGGTTTTTGGACTTTTTGGTCAACCTTAAGCCTCATACACCTTCCTACTATGTCCTAGGTCAGTCTAGTGACATGATATGCACATGATTACATACAATTACATGAGAGTGCATATGGAGGTGTCCTAAGTCCTAACTTCATCTAAGTCTTGATCATTAAAGTTCTTGAGTCTTCTTGTACTCCATTCTTCATGTTCATCTTCATGTCCATCTTGGCATGATCTTGGCTTGGGCTTGACTTGAGTATGAGCATATGGCTTTGACTTGGAGTTGGTCCACTTGTTCTCATCTTGAACTAAAACAACATAACTCAATATAGCCATTAGTAATTCATGTTTGTTATAATCAAAACCAATGGAGGCTGATGTGGCAAATGTTGACATGGCATTTTCCAACAATCTCTCCCTTTTTGATGATGACAAACACATGAATGATGGAAAAATTGAATGATCATTAATAACAATAAATACTCATTCATATGCATATTTTCACATGTTTTCCCCCATATTATCTAATTCAAATTCTCTCCCCCTTTTGTCATCAACAAACAATATAGGAAATGCTTCCCCTCAAATAGCACTCTCCCTTTGTCATTAGAAAAAACAAGATAAGCATGAAATGCTCCCCCTAAAATAATTGGCCCTCTTTTCTCATGCTCCCCCTAAGTTAATGCATAAGAATAAATGCTCTCCCTCACGTATGCACTCTCCCCTACATGAATGAATAAAAAGAAAAGATAACACTACACTCTCCCTTAATAGCCTTTTTTAGGGTCCTTAATTATTTTGGACAAGACTCCAATTAAGTTGTCCCAATCCATGTCTTTTGTTTCATTTAAGCCCCTATCATCATTGCTAGTGGAATTAAGACTATAGGAAGAATTTACCTCAAGGTCTTCTTGTTCTTCTTTGAACTTTGTCATTAGAGCCAAGTTGATTCTTTCTTCATTGGACTCCTCTTCTTCTTCCTCATCACTTGTGTTGTAGGATATTTCAGCCATATAGGAGCTCTTCTTTTCTTTATTCGGGCACTCGGATTTGAGGTGACCCGGTTTCCTACACTTATAACAAGTGACATTAGAAACACAACTTCTTTCCTTAGAAAGATTTTTGCCTTTGTGCTCCTTAGAGGATTCTCTTTTGTGAGGATGCTTTGCTCCTTTCTTTTTGAGAAGTCTCATGAACTCTTTGGCAATTTGGTAAAGCTCAATGTCCAAGTCTTCTCCTTCACTCTCATTTTCTTTTTCTTCTTTGGTGGCACTCTTTAAAGCTGTGGACTTCTTCTTGTGATCCTGTTGCACACTTGCTAGAACTTGCTTGTGTTCTTCAAGCTCCGCTTTATGAACAAGCAAAGATCCCATAAGCTCATTGTTGAAAACATGGACTGAGGTTTCCTAATTAGAATATGATTATGTTTCCTAATAAGTCTAGATTTATATTTCTATTTCCTTTTTCTACCTAGTATAGGACTTAACTAGTTTGTAACTATAAATACCATATTGGGATCTTGTGAATAATATACTTTTAGAGGAGCAATTCCTCACATTACAACATGGTATCAAAGCAAGGTTTTGTTTTCATCCTACAGAGGTGCTGTAGAATTTTTTTTGAAATCGCTATTCACGTGTTTGTTTTTCTTTCGGGTATCCTAGAAACGTATATTGGGTGATTAAGTGCTTGTGTAGGAAAATTTTGTCTAAGGAGTCTAGTATTTAAGCGAACCGGTTGTGTCCCTTCAGTCTTTTCTAGAAACTTTATTGGTGTACTTTGATTCAATAATATACCAATTGGAGGTAACCTGAGGAGATACTTTTCACGTGAATTAGTGGGAGTAACTTTAAAAATATTTTAGGGACTTTTTCGTAATTCTGAAAAAGTTCAGGGATTTTTTTTGCAATTTGCAACAATTTAAGGGACTTTTTTGTAAATTTGAAAAGTTCAGGGACTTTTGAATAATTTCTCCTTGTGATGATGGCTTATCCCATATATCCTTTATCTAGTACATCTGAAGAGTCTCCCATGTCTTCCATTCATAAGGATCGTGAGTTTTCTCCGCTTCAGATAACCACTGTGAAACTTAATGGGACAAATTATCTTAGATGGTCTCGTTCAGTTTCCCTCATTATTGGTGCTCATGGTCTTACTGGCCATCTTGATGGGACTTCTAGAAAAACCTTCCAATGAGAAGATAAACAGAGAGTTTATAATTTTTTGGTAGGATTGAATATAGAATTTGATCAAATTCGCGCACACAGATCCTTTCTAAAGAGCCTTTCCCTTCTGTGGCTCAAGCCTATGCCATGGTAGATACCGAGGACAGTCGAAGGACAACTATGGTACACACTCAAACATCTAATAGATCTGCATTGCTAGTTGGTTATGGCAATAATAAATCTAGTTGTGGTAATTTTTGACCTCCAGTAAAGTGTGAGTATTGTGGAAAAGAGCGTCATACAAAGGACAAGTGTTGGAAGTTGCATGGACGTCCAACAAATTCCCGTGGAAAAGGTAGAAATGGAATCAAGGTAGCAATCAAACATCTGCAAATCAAGCCAGTTCTGACACCCTGAGTACTCCAACACCTCTTTTCTCAGATGAGCTCCAGTACCTTCGCCAATTGATGTCCAGACTTGACTCATCTTCTCTAGTACCAACTTCCAGTATGAGTATAGCCTCTGTCATTGATCCCTCTATTGATCCACAAATCCCCACAGGTATTTTTTGGTTGTCACAATGTCAATTTGACTTATCCCTCTTGGGTAATCGACTTTGGGGCAACCGACCATATGACAGGCTCATCTACTTTGTTTCATACTTATTCATCTGTTCCTATTGCTCAAGGTGTTCAAACAGCTGATGAGTCTCTCTCCCCTATCTCTGGGAAAGGATCTATTATTTTTTTGCCTTCTCTTACCTTATCTAATGTCATGCATGTTCCTAAGTTTTCGGCTAATCTTTTATCTATTAGTAGCCTTACTCGGGATATGAACTGCAAAATAACTTTTTTTCCTTCTCATTGTGTGTTTTAGGACATGGAAACAGGGCTTACGATTGGCAGTGGTAGATAGAAAGGAGGGCTCTACATAATGAATGGGTCCCCATCAGCTCTTTCTACGATCTCTAGTTCCACCTCCCTTGCACTTTTTACCTTATTATAGTGGCATAGTCGTCTTGGCCACATTCCTTTACCTATTTTGTCCAAATTATTTCCTGATCTGATTAAAATGTGTAATTTGAATGATTTTTATTGTGAGGCATGCATTTTGGCCAAATAGACCAAGCATGTTTATCCTATTTCAGATAATCATAGTAAAATTCCTTTTTCAGTCATTCACTCTAATATGTGGGGTCCTTCTCAGACCGTGTTTGTATCTGGTCATAGATGGTTTGTTACCTTTATTGAATGTTGTACAAGGACCAAATCGGTTTACTTAATTCACCAAAAAAGTGACGTTTTCTCGTGCTTTCAAAATTTTCATAATATGATTAGGACTCAGTTTGGGGCCACAGTCAAAATCCTTCGTACGGATAACGGAACTGAGTGCTTGGGTGACACGCAATTCCCTTCCTACTTAGCAAACCATGGCATCATACACCAAACTAGTTGAGTCGACACTCCACCTCAAAATGGGTTTGCCGAACGCAAGAATAGACATCTACTTGTGATAGCACATTCCCTCATGTTTTCTATGCATGTGCCTCTTTGGTTTTGGGGTGAAGCCGTTCTTACTACGACATATCTAATTAACCGAATGCCTTCTCGAGTCTTAGAACAACACTGTCCCCTTGAGGTTCTTTTAGGTACAGTAGTCTTTAAAATCTCACCTAAGGTTTTTGAATGTGTTGCCTTCATCTGAAACCACCATGTTCATGGGAAGTTAGTTCCTCGTAGGTTAATGTCACATCCACCTAGCCGGTACCCTATCTGGCATACCCGAGTGTGTGATCCACAGTCCACAAGATCCAGTAGTTAGTAAAATCAACCTCCCACATTCACAACAATATAATCAAGAACAAGACTAAATCAAGGTTAACAATATTATTCAAATGAATCAAAGTAAAGTAATGAGATAATCATCAGAGTGTGGAAATGATACCAATAGTATATATAAAATCAACTGTAGAGTGAGGCGGAATCTCACTCCACGAGTACATCGGAATGTAGTTCGAAAGTCAAAGGAGATTACAATTGATTCTAAGACAAGAAAGAAAGATATAATTTAACTAAGCTAAAGTCTATTCTAATTTGTAAAGAACGTCTTCGTAAACATAGACTTCATCAATTATGCTCAGACGCTCCCACTCCACAGTAGGGCTAATCTTGGTAACAAGTGAGACCACTCGAGGAATCCTCAAGGTAATCTTCATAGTTGCCAACACCTTGCATATGGTACGCTTCTTTATCTTGCGCTTCTTCATATTGTGCTTCATAGTCATCAAAGCTTGCAGAATAATCTAACAAAAGATGTTGTACAAAAGGAGTGAGTTTCAAAAGAAACTCAGCAAGGCAAGTTATTCCATAATAGCATAAATAACATGATCGCATAAACAAAGCATAATGTGATATGATATGAGACAGACAATGCATGTATGAATCTAACTCTATGTATGCTGGTCTCTGTAGGTAGACATGCTTTAAGTCATAGCACCATACTTCTTTAGGAAGGTCAATCACTCCCCCTCAGCCATCTTGGCATCTTGGGTCTGCCGGTGGTAGTTGGGTCTTGCATCCCTCTTGGACATTCCTTGGTTAGGGGTTTAGGTCACCTCTCTCTCACATCACCATTGGTCTAAGTATTGGCGCATGTCAAGGTAAAGCCTAGCCCAATGCAAGTCATCTACATAGTTACATCAACTCAGATCCAGATACGTCCATTCCTCGCCCCTGGCGATCCTTTCCGGTATCCTTCACAGTAAAGTCAGCATAGTCCCAGACTACGGACTCATCAACCCTATAGGTCATCCACATATAGTAAACGGGAAGCTCTCATTTCTTCTCACGGGTTGGTTACCGGTCTTGAACGCCCATGAGCCCAAGTCTATCCATATGCAACTCTACCCATACATGGCCCCCAAAATGTGATTCATGTCCCCTCACGGGTTGGTTACCAGTCTTCAGCGCCCATAAATCCCCATTGCTACCACAGGTCGTTCGGTCTCAATACCCTTCCGAATCGGGTCTGATATAACATGGAATATCCTAGCCAAACACTGCTAGACAAGTCCTAGGTTTGAAAACCAATAATCCGGGAAAGTGTCAAAGGGCAACATTGGAAATATCCCATACTACTCCCAATGAGGTCCAAGGACAGAAATGTCAAAAGGACATTCCCCAATCCCAAATCATACCTAAACAATCACAATCATAATTCAGTCATATCATATGAAAGAGTATAATAAGACAAGATTAAATGAATAAGCAACATACATGAATAAGTATTCATACATGATCCAAGTACATAAAGTAAATAAGGAAATAAGTTCCTACTGTACTACAGCATTCATATCATAATAGAAACTAACATAACAGTAGAAAATCTAAGTAGTTCCCAAATTAGAAACTAAATCTATGCAATCTATGTTAATGGTAACAACTTTCCTTACCTTAAATAGATTCGAATATATTCCAGACGAACAAGAGGATGAATCCAAAGTTAGCAAACAAACCCTAGAATATCATCACACAATCATTAGGAAGTAGTCCTAAAAGAATAAGCATCAATCGAATTGAAACTGACGAAGAAATCCAATTTTGTTCTTGTGGGTTGATTGGCTGGGTTGATTGAGTCAGTCGACCCAGGCAGTCTGCCCAAGAGCAAATCCGAATCCAAAAAGAGAATCATGATCCGAAACCTATGCTACACAATCCGAAATGTGACGAAACTTGGAGAGAATGTCTAACACAGTAGTCTAAGACTAAAAACCATAATTTGGACATCAAACAACCATTAAAACCATTACTTACTAATTTGAAATCATTGTTTCTATTTTGGTAAAAATCATGGTTTTCATTGGAAACATGCTATGAACGAAAGAGATGAACTAGAGACGATAAGGTCTCATTCTAGTACAAGAACACAGTAAATCAGAGGTATGAATAATCATGGAGAGGCATCTACAATGCTAGAATAAATCAAAATAGGAATATGATCATAGTTTAAGAAGAAATCATAAAAATCATATAAAGAATGAATAAGATGATCATGGCACAAGGGAATGAAAAGAGATTGTAAAGATATGACTACAAGGTTGTAGCATCTTCATCATAATCTCAATTCAGAGATGAGAGTGATCATGGAAAGAATGAATCAAGAACACAAAAGATTGAATACTAACCTTTGATTGAAGAACAAGAGAGAGAACTAGCAAGTTTGCAAGATTAGATCTTCTTCTACACTTTTGGAGGCTTGGAGATGGTTTCCCTTCGTTCTCTAAGGGCTTTGGAGGCTAGGGATACTAAAATCACGAAGTCATGGGGTATATATAACAACATAACCTAAACAGAAGATTCTGCTCGAGTTCAGCATCTCTGGGTCGATTGGCTGGGTAGCCTAGCCCAGTCGACCCAAGCAGTCGACCCAGGCAAAAAGCAAAGCCAAGATCAGGGATTTGAGGGCCTTCCACTACTCGGAATCAAACGAAACTTTAAACACATATTCTATAACTTACCTAGCATGGAAAAATGGCTTTAAATCATATCCCACCAAGCTCTAAGGTCATCAACCAATCTTCTATTCATCAAGGCGTAGTCTCTTTTCTATATCCAACACTGTCTTCAAATATGGGTATCATCTTCAATCTCCATAGGTTCGGAGTAGAACACTATGTCTTCTACCAATATGGCCCATAGTTGACTATCACTTCTACTTCGGGTCTTCGGACCTACAAGCAAAAGAGTATCCGGGTTAAGGTTAGGGCCGGGTTTCACAGTTAAAGTGCATTTTCTTGGGTTATCCTCCTACATAGAAGGGGTGTAAGTGTTATCATCCTAATTCTTGTCGTTTTTTCGTCTTTATGGATGTTGTATTCTAGGAACAAATTCCTTTTTTTTTCCCTACACCTCTTCAGGGGGAGAGTTTTAGTGAAGAGGTTCCAGTGTTGATTCCTCCTTTCGATATTTCTCTTGAGATTCCTGCAGATGATTCTCCTTTGGAAGATGGAATGACCGGACAGGAACAACTGGTGGATGATATACAGGGGGAGACTAGACCTCTGAAGACCTATCAAAAAAAGCAACAAGTGACCCATTCTGAACCAAGCCAATAAAAAGCTTTGGTTCCTGGCCCTGAACAATCCCTTCCTCCAAGTGAGTCTGTCTTTGACCCTTCTTCTAATCCTACTTTGGACTTACCAATTGCATTAAGAAAGCAGCCTCAAACTTGCACCAAACATCCTATTTCCAATTATGTTTCATATCAATCTCTTTCTCCAGAATTTCAAAGTTTTACTTCCTCTTTGTCCTCTACTTCTATTCCTAACACTTGGCCGGAGGCATTATCTCATTTAAACTAGAAAGAAACTATGGATGAGGAAATGCAAGCTTTGGAAAAAAAAATAAAACGCAGGACTTGGTGACTTTGCCCATAGGAAAGCAGACTGTTGGGTGCAAATGGGTGTTTGTGATCAAGTACAAGGTAGATGGGATTGTTGAAAGGTAAAAGGCAAGATTGGTGGCCAAAGGTTTCACTCAGACTTATGGCGTTGACTACCAAGAGACATTTTCCCCTGTTGCTAGGATGAACACAATTCGTACTATTATTTCATGTGCAATTAATAAAGGGTGGAGTTTACAAACATTAGATGTGAAGAATGCCTTTTTGCATGGAGAACTCTAAGAAGATCTATATATGGATATACCACTCAGATATTTACTATAGAGACTTATAGGAAAGTGAGAAGTTAAAGAGGCTTTATATGGGCTGAAGCAATCTCCAAGAATGTGGTTTGGAAGGTTCCATAAGGGAATGATATCTAATGGCTATAAGCAGACCAATGCAGACCACACTTTGTTTATTAAAATAGATGGTTGCCACACTACTATACTTTTAGTATATGTGGATGATATTGTGATCAGAGGCAGTAGTGAGGATGAGATTTTAGCATTATATGGGAAAACTAAGATATTTCCTAGGTTTAGAGTTGGCATATTTTGTGAAACCCAGCCCTAACCTTGACCCGGAAACCTTGTTATTTGTAGGTCCAGTGACCCGAAGTAAAGTAAGAAGTCAGCTTTGGGCCATCCCAGAGGAGGACTTGGTGTCTGGCTTTGAATCCATGAGAGTTGATGATGAGGTTCTATTTATGGAAACTGAATCTTGATGAAGATCGGATTAGTTGATGGACTTGGAGTGCTCTCTATCATGGTTTGAAGGCATTTCTACCTATTAGGTAAGTCACTTGATATGTGTGCAAAACCCCTTTAGGATTGGATTTGATCTGGGTCTTCAATTCCCTGTTTAGGAGTTGCTGAACTGATTGGTCGACTGATTGGTCGACTGGACCAGTCGACCAATCCACTCGACCAATGGGTTTTGTCTTTGGCAGTTAGGTCTTGCTTGCTCTATTTAAGTCCAATCTCGAGTCTACTTCGTATTTTCTGCCTTCAAACTCTTTGGAACAAACCAAAGACCTCTGCAAGTCATCTCCCTTGCATCCTTGGTGTTTATCTTGACGGATCTTCGTCAAAACTCTTCCTCTTGCATCAAAGGTATGTCTACACTCTCTTCTTCTCCTCCATCTCTGTTTTTCTTTCCTTTTTGAGTTGAGACACTAGAGGAGATGCTGCATTCTCTGTTGCAAACATCTCTGGACTTGTCTCTCATGATCTTCCTAAGGATTAATGGCTAATGCAATGATCTTAACCATGATCATTGCAAGCTTTTGAAGGAATCATGATCAAATCATGATCTTGTCTTTGTTCATCTTTTGATTTAAATTCTGATCTTCTTAGATCTACTATATTGATCATGTTAGTAGTCAATTGTTGTGTTTTCTTTACATGATCCATGATCTATCAATCTCTAGTTGTTTCTCTTCTACCATACCATGCTTTCTTCATGAATCATGATAGTTACTTCTATGGTAGGTTTTGTTTCCTTATTTAGATTTATGCTCTTAGGTCTATTTTCTTGAAGATCTAAGTATGCCTTCCATGATATCTTTATCTGAATCAATGATTCATTCTCCTATTGTTCTTGTCTATGATTTCTATCTTGAATTCTTCAAGAACCATGATTGATCTAATTATACTAAATTTTTGTTTCCTAATTTGTATCTTGAAGACTTGATTCGATTAGTGTTTTGAGGTCCCCTATATGTTAGGATACTACTAATGTAGTTTACCCCTTGTTTAGTACCCTTTTGAACCACCAAATTCGGATCTTATATCTTAAAACTCTGATTTTGTAGGCCACTGTCTTCATTGGTCGACTGATTGGTCGACTGGGGCAGTAGACCAATCCAATCGACCAATGAGTACAGCAACTTCAGATTTGGTCTGTTTTGGATGTTTTGATATCTTTTCTGTTAGGGATCTTTCCAAATATGTTGTATACACTTGTTTAGGACCTTCTTCTCAAGTTTGTCAAGATCTTACTTGATTTCTTAGGATTCCTTTGCAAGTTATAAAAGGTAAGGATGGTTACTTCTTTAACAACATAAATTGCATATCTTAGTTTCTATATTTGAATATTGTTAATTAATTTCTTTAATTAGATTCTTATAATGTCATACTACTGTGGTACTGTCTTGATATCAGTAGCATTTTTATTTATATTGAATTGACTCATGTATGATTTACTTACCAGTTATATACAAGTTGATTGTAATTATTGATTTCTTTCCATATATGAAGTTACCATATATGTGATGTTATGAATTGATGCTTGTGTATGCTTAAGTATGGTTTGGAAAGTAGAGGTGTCCTTTTGACACTTCTGTCCTTGGACTACTACGGGAATATTATGGGATGTTTCCGGAGATGCCCTCTAGACACCTTCCTAAACTGTTGGATGACATATTTAGGACTGTCTAGTAGTGTTTGGCTAGGATGTCCCATTATGTCAGACCCTAATCGGAGGGGTATTGAGACTGAACGACCCGTGATAGCAATGGGGATTCATGGGCGCTCAAGACCGGTAACCAACCCGTGAGAGGACAGGAATCACATTGTGGGGGCCATTTATTGGTAGGGTTGCATATGGATAGACTTGGGCTCACGGGCGCTCAAGACCGGTAACCAACCCGTGAGAGGACGTGAGAGCTTCCCGTTTACCATATGTGGATAACCAGTAGGGTTGATGAGTCCGTAGTCAGGGACTATGAGGACTCTAGTGTGAAGGATATCGGAAAGGATCATCAGGGACGAGGAATGGACGTATCTGGATCTGACTTGATGTAACTAAGTAGAAGACTTGCATTTGGCTAGGCTTTACCCTAACATGCGCCAGTACTTAGACCAATGGTGATGTGAGAGAGCGGTGACCTATACCCCCAGCCATGGAATGTCCCGAGGGATGCTGGACCCACTACCAAAAGGTGTTGTGTGATGAGACCTTCCCAAAGAAGTACGGTGCTATGACTTAAAGCATGTCTTCCAATAGAGACCAGCATATATAGAGTTAGATTCATACATTCATTGTTTGTCTCATACCATATTGCATTTATGTTTGTTTTGTAATCCTGCCATTTATGTTATTATGGATTTAACTGCCTTACTGAGTTTCTTTGAAACTCATTCCTTTATTTTACAATGTTTGTTAGACTATTCTACAGGTTCTGAATATGATGACTGCTCGTATGAAGAAGCGCAAGGAGAAGAGGCATATCTCCAGGAAGGTGATTGCGGTTACGACAATTACACTGAGGATCCCGCGAGTGGTTATGCTCCGTACAATGCTTAGTCCGACCATAGAGTGGAAGCACCCTTGTGCCATTTATGAGATTTATACTTATAGGGATATTGTCTATAAGATTGAGAACAATTTAGTTACCTATTGTACTGCTATTGGGATTAGATTCTATCACTGTTTATTCTCTTTTAGAACTACTTTTCCGCTGGTTGTAGAGTGGGATTTCGCCTCACTTTACTTATCTGATTTAGACACTCTGATTATATTTAGTACTCTGATTTATATATGATTCATTCTTTCCTTATTTGGATCTATGGTTTATCTTTCGCACATCGATTATTATTGTTCATGATTATGTTATTGTTTATGTGGGAGGTTGATTACTCGATACCTGATCTTCGGGCTGTGGATCAAACTCTCGGGTATGCCAGTTAGGGTTCCGGCTGGGAGGATGTGACAGATTGGTATCAGAGCCCAAGGTTCGAGGAAATCCTAACCACAAAAGACAATAACTGAACATTCCTGAGTCATAGATCTGAAATGACTCCTCTACTCTTAGAAGTGAATAATAGAACACTTGGATTAGAAACTTAACCTATGAAGCATAATAGAACATTTCCGAATAACATACCATAATTATACTAAAACAAATGTCACTAATGCAAATAAAAGAAAGGTGCATAATATACAATAATTAAGTGAAACAAAATGAACTTCATTAATTTCAAATGCTTTTACAATGATTACATCTGAAATGCATAAATGAAAATCCTAGGGTACAGTCTATCTAGGTGATCTCCTCTGATCTCGGTATGCTCTGAACTCCTCCGCTAGCTGAGTCACCTGATGCTCTATCCTAACCTGTCGTGACTCCATCCTCTCATACATCTGCTCCTGTTTGACCTCCATCCTCTCTAGCATGGAAGTCATCGATCTCATCTGTGCCCCAAGATCTGAAGTCTCTGGAACTGCATGAGAAGGGCCACCGCCTCGAAGTGTGATGAAGGAAACTCGTGATGCACTGGCCCAGCCTCGTGCATCTCTGTATCGTCTCCGGCCTGATCATCACTATCAGGACCGATATCCTCTCCTCCATCCTCTGACTCCTGATCCTCATCCTTTGTCTCCTCATCATCCTCACTCTCCCGACCAGGAGATCTCTCAGACTGCTGCAGTCTCATCTGACGAATGGTCCGAGTCCCGATGACATATCCCTGTGAACCAGTGTCAACTGGTGTATCCTCGAAACTCACCCCGAAATGCCTGAAGATCAAGGTCAGTTGCCTCCCATAGCAAAGGTTCTGCATGCTAGGCCGCAGAACCAAGTCCAGCATGAGCTGCTGAATGATGTAGGAGAGATCGATCTCGAAGCCCATGTAGATGCGGTAGATGACTAAGGCCTCCATCACTGTGACCCGATGGTGATGTCCGGCCTTCGGCATAATGTTTTGGCCGACTATGCGACCGATAATCCGTGCAAAATCCGTCATCCATCCGCTGGTCCACGGAGTGAAGCATCGACGACTATCCCATAGTGTAGAGCATATCTCGCGTAGCTCATACGGCATCGAGTAGCTGTCCAAATCTGCTCCTGCAGGTATTCACACACACTGCTGTGGATAGTAAGGAACCTACAAGATCTCAGCCAATGCTCAGGTGGAAAAGTGAATCTGAGTCTGGAAGACCATGCTCCTGAGGACAAGTCTAAGTGGATGTCCTTGACCTCGAGCCTCCTCTGTGTAAGTAAGGTTGCTGAAGAACAACCTCACTAGCTCCAGGTATACCGGCAGATCCTCAGTGAAGAGATGTGTCCACTGCAACGTGTCGAATCTCGCCGAATCCTAAAGACTACGAGCTGGCGTAGGTGAAGCGGACGTCCCAACTCGATGTTACAGTAACTGAAGTAGGCCTCGTACAAAAACTCTGCCTGAGGTGTGTCGAACATGTCCGGTCTCCGAACCTCCTATCTAGGCTCTGAAGGAACCTGACCTCTGCCCCTAAGTGCCCCTACAATACGACCACGACCTCTACCTCGTCCTCGCCCTCCCCTCTGCATAGTGTGTATTTGTGAAAGAGACAAGAGACATTTCCAGTTAGTGCTACTTTAAGATTTGAGCCAAAAGGGTATTTTCGTAATTTTTTGAAAAATTTCAAATTTGGGGAAAATTTGATTTGAACATACTAGCATGTGCGCAATACTTGGAATTTCATGTCTATGAAGTTGGTTTGAAGAAAATCGATCGAAAACTTGAATTAAAGCGAAAAATTCAGCAAGAAGGAAAATTTGGGGATTTTGCAATTTAGGTCAAAATTGGATTTTTGAAAAGTTGAAATTGGTTAAATCAAATTTTATGGACCTATCTACAATATCATCTTGAGCATGTAGCATTTGATTTCGTGCGGAAATTTCAAGTGGTTTGTGAGAAAACGAAAATTTTCTAAAGTTAACAATTTCGGTATGAAAACGTTGCGAGATGAACACCAATATGTTAGAACTTGTTGTCTATGCATGGCATTGTGTTTAAAACCTAAGGAATATGTTTCTAAGCATTCCTAAGCATGATTTCTAGCATTGGATACAAGCAAAGCATGGTTTTGATTGAAATGCAAGCATGAGAAGATGAAAATGGAAGAAAGAATGAAAGATTTACCTTGTTTGTGATGGTTGTGTGTTGAAGTGTTGTTGTTGAAGCACCAAAACACCTCAGGAGCACTTGGAAGAACCTTTGGAGACTTTCCCTAGAGCTCTCTCACCTTTGAAAGAGGATAAAATGAAGTTGGAATGTGGAAATGAGGCTTATAATGCGAATTTTCGCATTCTGTCTGGATTGGTCGACTGGGTCAGTCGACCAATCACTCAACCAATGGACACAGAGACCTCATTTTCTGTTGAATTTTTGGAAAATGTGATTTTTGCCTTATGGATTATTGTTTGATGACTATATGGATATATTTAAGCATGATTTAAGTTTTCAAATCATTTGGACTTGTGGTTTATGTTGAAATTTCGAAATTCGGTATTTTGATGTTCTCAGTTTTTGCAGAATGGTTACTCTGAGAAGTGGGCGTGGTGAATCCAGTGGTCAAGGAGGTGGTGAAATACCTCAGGGAGATGGTGAAATACCTCATGGGGGTGGTGAAATACCTCATGGAGGTGGTGAGATACCTAATGTTGATCAGGGTACCCATGAGATACCCGGTGCCCCGAATGTTGGAAGCTTCCGTGATATTGCCAATATTATGGGCAATATGATGCAGCAGCAAGCAGCTCAGTTCAACCAGATGTTAGTGGGTTTCATGACTCTGCATAATGAGACTCGAACTGGTGCTAATGTGAATCCTCATGCCGCAGTCCTGAATGCGGGAGGTTTAGCTGGAACTCCTCATACTAACCTGATGGAGAGTTTTCTGAAGATGCAAGTACCCACTTTCACTGGAGTTACCAAGGATCCCTTGTTTCCTAACAAGTGGCTTCGTGAGTTGGAGAAGGCTTTCCGACATCTGCAATGCTCGGAAGCTCAGAAGATTCTGTTTGCTGAACAGAAGTTGCAACAAGAAGCTGATGCATGGTGGACCTCCACTCGGCCCGTTTTGGAAGGTTTGCATGCAGGAGTTGTAACTTGGGAGTTGTTCAAAGAGGCTTATTGCTTGAATTATTTCCCCGAGGCGGTGAAAGATGCGAAGGAAGCTGAGTTTATGGTTCTCACACAAGGATCTTTGTCTGTGTTGGAGTACCAACAGAAGTTTGAGGAGCTTCATTTCTTTGCTCCGATTCTCCGAAGGTCGATCTCGCCAAAGCGAAGAAGTTCTTCAAAGGACTGCGCCCTGCCATTAAAGCTTACCTCACAGTCCAGCCTATAGTGAGCTATGCTCAAGTGGTGCAGAACTCGAAGAAGTTGGAAGAAACAGAGAAGGAGAGTGCACGTACGCAAAGGCCCTGGCAGCCAAGGAACCCTGGGTTGGTGGATCGTAATGATCGGCGTTTTGTGAGACATACACCCTACCCCACTCCTACTTTTCAGCCTAGGAGTGTAGGTCAGAACTCGGGTTTTCAGCAGCCCGGCCAGTTTAGGACAAGTATGGCGGAAACCGACCACTAGTGAGTGCAAGTGCTAGGCCTGTGAATGCGAATCCTAGGCCTTTTGTTCAGAAGCCCCCTGTTGCAGCTACCCCAGTTGGACCCAGCAATCCTGTTTGCTTTTACTGCAAGCAAGCTGGTCATTTGGCTCGTGCCTGTCCGAAGCGGCCTGTCCAGCAGCCTGCTCCAGTGGTGAAGAGTGCTCCTACTCCTCCCTCCGGTAGAGTGTTCAGTATTTCCCAGGTCTTTGAGCGGGATCCAAGCCATGAAGTGATTACAGGTGTACATTGTTAGTTGCTTCTATTTCGCATTTGTCTTATTTGATACGGGTGCATCTCATTCGTTCATGTCATCTCGCATTCATCAAGAAGACCGACCTAATCCCTGAGAAGTTGTCTAGTTGTTTATTGATTAGTACACCTACTGGTCCTGTTGTGGAACTAGATAAGGGGTTATCTAAATGTCCTGTGTTGATTGGTGAGAAGAACTTGGAAGCCAATTTTGTACTTCTTGATATGAAGGACTTTGATGTTATTTTGGGAATTGATTGGTTAACAGCCCACAAAGCTATGTTTCTTTGTTCCTCAAAGAAGATTCAGTTCCATATTTGTGGAAGTCCGGTCTTAGAATTTCATGGTGAGAAGAGAAGGGTTTGTAAGAAGGTGCTGTCTGCACTGATGCAAGTCTATACCCTAGTGGATGATGCTTCATCTGAAGGCAAGGGTAAAGTGGAGAATAGAGTCGATGAAGTCAGGGTTGTCTGTGACTTTGTTGATGTCTTCCCTGATAATCTATCGGGAGTGCCTCCAGACAGGGATGTCGAGTTTTCTATTGATCTCGTCCCTGGTGCCGCTCTGGTATCTAAAGCTCCGTATAGGATGGCTCCTACTGAGTTCAAAGAGTTGCAAAACCAGTTGAATGAGCTCATTGATAGAGGTTTCGTACAACCTAGTGTATCACCTTGGGGAGCTCCGGTCTTGTTTGTCAAGAAGAAAGACGGTAGTATGCGCCTGTGCATCGACTACCGTGAGTTGAATAAGCTGACTATCAAGAATAGATACCCGCTGCCCAGAATAAATGATCTCTTCGATCAGTTAAAAGGTGCAGTTGTGTTCTCAAAGATTGACTTAAGATCCGGATATCACCAATTGAAAGTGAAGTCTAGTGATATCTTCAAGACAGCTTTCCGAACACGGTATGGCCACTACGAGTTTAGGGTCATGCCTCTCGGATTGACCAATGCTCCTGCGGTGTTCATGGACCTCATGAACCGAGTATTTCACGATGTGCTTGATAAGTTTGTGATTGTGTTCATCGACGACATCTTGATCTATTCGAAGAGTGAAGAAGAGCATGCGAGCCATCTAAGTTTCACTTTGCAAAGATTGCGAGAAAAGAAGTTGTACGCCAAGTTTAGCAAGTGTGATTTCTGGCTTAAGAGAGTAGTATTCCTTGGCCATGTGGTTTCAGCTGAAGGTATTCGTGTCGATCCTGAAAAAGTCCAAGCTGTGGATGATTGGGAAAGACCGAAGTCGGTAACGGAAATAAGAAGTTTTCTTGGATTGGCGGGTTACTACAAAAGGTTTATTGAGAACTTTTCTCGGTTGGATGCTCCTATGACTAAGTTGACCAGGAAAGAAGAGAAGTTTGTTTTGTCTGACGCCTGTGTGAAAAATTTCCAAGAGTTGAAAGATAGATTGACAAGTGCCCCGATTTTGACTATACCTGATAGTTCCGGTGGTATGACAGTTTATACCGATGCGTCAAAGATTGGATTGGGTTGCGTACTGATGCAACATGGCAATGTCATAGCCTATGCTTCTCGGCAATTGAAAGATTATGAGTGGAATTACCCCACTCACGATCTAGAACTTGCCGCTGTTGTCTTTGCTTTGAAGATTTGGAGACATTACCTCTACGGTGAGAAGATTGCCATTTTCACGGATCATAAGAGTTTGAAATACTTCTTTACCCAAAAGGAGTTGAACATGAGACAAAGGAGATGGTTGGAACTAGTCTCTGATTATGATTGTGATATTCAGTATCACCCTGGGAAGGCAAAAGTTGTTGCTGATGCTCTTAGTAGGAAGAACCAGAAGAAGACTTTGGATTTGAATGCTTTGAGTCTACCATTGTGGTCTTCTATTGAGAGCTTTGATTTGGAAATTGTCCTTGAGAATTCTGATTTTATTCTTTCTGCCATGACGGCAAGATCTGGCCTTAGAGATAAGATTGTTGCTCTACAGAGTTCGATCAAGAACTTTTGATCAAAGTTGAGAAGATTTCTTCGAATCCCGAGTCGGACCCCGACTTTGGTATATCCATGGATGGTGCTTTATTGTTTAGAGGAAGACTGTGCGTGCCTGCAAACGAAGAAATTAAAAAGGAAATATTGAAGGAAGCACACCAGTCAGTCTTTACTATACACCTAGGAAGCACCAAGATGTACAAGGACTTGAAGGAACATTTTTGGTGGATTGGTTTGAAGGCTGATGTCGATAATTTTGTTGCCAAGTGTGAGACTCGCCAACGTGTGAAAGCCGTTCGACAACCCCCATCTGGATTACTTCAACCTCTTCCTATTCCTAGTTGGAAGTGGGAGGATATCTCTATGGACTTTGTGACTAGCTTGCCTCGGACAAGTAAAGGCAATGACACTGTGTGGGTGATTGTTGATAGGTTGACCAAATCAGCCCACTTCATTCCTATGAAGATCACTCATACTCTGGATAAGCTAGCAAGGCTTTACGTGGATAATGTGGTTCACCTGCATGGTGTGCCATTGAGTATTGTTTCTGATCGTGATCCTAGGTTCACCTCAAGGTTTTTGAATAGTTTGCAGAAGGCCTTGGGAACCCAATTGAACTTGAGTACAGCTCATCATCCACAGTCTGATGGACAATCTGAGCGGACAATTCAGACATTGGAAGACATGCTCAGATCTTGTGTGGTGGATATGGGAGGTAATTGGGATGAACACCTAGCTTTGGTTGAGTTTGCCTATAACAACAGTTATCAAGCAACAATAGGCATGGCTCCATTCAAGGCTTTGTATGGAAGTACTTGTAGGACACCTTTGTACTGGACTGAGACAGGTGAAAGAAAAGTCTTAGGTCCTGAGATGATTGAAGCTACGAGTGCTATGGTAGATATGATAAGAGAAAGGATTAAGTCTGCTCAGTCAAGACAGAAATCTTATGCTGATAAGAGGAGGACCGATTTTGAATTTCAAGTTGGAGAGAAAGTTTTCTTGAAGGTTTCACCAATGAAGGGTGTGATGAGATTCAATGTTAAGGGAAAGCTTAGCCCTCGTTTCATTGGACCTTTCGAGATTTTGGAAAAGGTTGGACCTGTTGCGTATCGATTAGCATTACCTCCGCCTCTTGCTGGTGTTCACAATGTGTTTCACATTTCGATGCTCCGGAAATACATAGAGAATCCGGAACACATTTTGCAGCGAGCACCTGAAGGACTTAGTGCTGATTTGACCTAAGATGAAGAGCCGGCCGAAATCTTAGATAAGAAGGACAAGCAGTTGTGGAATCGCACCATCCCTTTGGTGAAGATTCGGTGGAAGAACCATACCCCTGAAGAAGCTTCTTGGGAGAAGGAAGAAGATATGAAGGAGAAGTTTCCTTACCTCTTTGGAAGTACAGGTACGCTTTCAATTTCGAGGATGAAATTTCTTTAAAGGGGGGGAGAATGTGAAACCCAGCCCTAACCTTGACCCGGAAACCTTGTTATTTGTAGGTCTAGTGACCCGAAGTAAAGTAAGAAGTCAGCTTTGGGCCATCCCAGAGGAGGACTTGGTGTCTGGCTTTGAATCCATGAGAGTTGATGATGAGGTTCTATTTATGGAAACTGAATCTTGATGAAGATCGGATTAGTTGATGGACTTGGAGTGCTCTCTATCATGGTTTGAAGGCATTTCTACCTATTAGGTAAGTCACTTGATATGTGTGCAAAACCCCTTTAGGATTGGATTTGATCTGGGTCTTCAATTCCCTGTTTAGGAGTTGCTGAACTGATTGGTCGACTGATTGGTCGACTGGACCAGTCGACCAATCCACTCGACCAATGGGTTCTGTCTTTGGCAATTAGGTCTTGCTTGCTCTATTTAAGTCCAATCTCGAGTCTACTTCGTATTTTCTGCCTCCAAACTCTTTGGAACAAACCAAAGACCTCTGCAAGTCATCTCCCTTGCATCCTTGGTGTTTATCTTGACGGATCTTCGTCAAAACTCTTCCTCTTGCATCAAAGGTATGTCTACACTCTCTTCTTCTCCTCCATCTCTGTTTTTCTTTCCTTTTTGAGTTGAGACACTAGAGGAGATGCTGCATTCTCTGTTGCAAACATCTTTGGACTTGTCTCTCATGATCTTCCTAAGGATTAATGGCTAATGCAATGATCTTAACCATGATCATTGCAAGCTTTTGAAGGAATCATGATCAAATCATGATCTTGTCTTTGTTCATCTTTTGATTTAAATTCTGATCTTCTTAGATCTACTATATTGATCATGTTAGTAGTCAATTGTTGTGTTTTCTTTACATGATCCATGATCTATCAATCTCTAGTTGTTTCTCTTCTACCATACCATGCTTTCTTCATGAATCATGATAGTTACATCTATGGTAGGTTTTGTTTCCTTATTTAGATTTATGCTCTTAGGTCTATTTTCTTGAAGATCTAAGTATGCCTTCCATGATATCTTTATCTGAATCAATGATTCATTCTCCTATTGTTCTTGTCTATGATTTCTATCTTGAATTCTTCAAGAACCATGATTGATCTAATTATACTAAATTTTTGTTTCCTAATTTGTATCTTGAAGACTTGATTCGATTAGTGTTTTGATGTCCCCTATATGTTAGGATACTACTAATGTAGTTTACCCCTTGTTTAGTACCCTTTTGAACCACCAAATTCGGATCTTATATCTTAAAACTCTGATTTTGTAGGCCACTGTCTTCATTGGTCGACTGATTGGTCGACTGGGGCAGTAGACCAATCCAATCGACCAATGAGTACAACAACTCCAGATTTGGTCTGTTTTGGATGTTTTGATATCTTTTCTGTTAGGGATCTTTCCTAATATGTTGTATACACTTGTTTAGGACCTTCTTCTCAAGTTTGTCAAGATCTTACTTGATTTCTTAGGATTCCTTTGCAAGTTATAAAAGGTAAGGATGGTTACTTCTTTAACAACATAAATTGCATATCTTAGTTTCTATATTTGAATCTTGTTAATTTATTTCTTTAATTAGATTCTTATAATGTCATACTACTGTGGTACTGTATTGATATCAGTAGCATTTTTATTTATATTGAATTGACTCATGTATGATTTACTTACCAGTTATATACAAGTTGATTGTAATTATTGATTTCTTTCCATATATGAAGTTACCATATATGTGATGTTATGAATTGATGCTTGTGTATGCTTAAGTATGGTTTGGAAAGGAGAGGTGTCCTTTTGACACTTCTGTCCTTGGACTACTACGGGAATATTATGGGATGTTTCCGGAGATGCCCTCTGGACACCTTCCTAAACTGTTGGATGACATATTTAGGACTGTCTAGTAGTGTTTGGCTAGGATGTCCCGTTATGTCAGACCCTAATCGGAGGGGTATTGAGACTGAACGACCCGTGATAGCAATGGGGATTCATGGGCGCTCAAGACCGGTAACCAACCCGTGAGAGGACAAGAATCACATTGTGGGGGCCATTTATTGGTAGGGTTGCATATGGATAGACTTGGGCTCACGGGCGCTCAAGACCGGTAACCAACCCGTGAGAGGACGTGAGAGCTTCCCGTTTACCATATGTGGATAACCAGTAGGGTTGATGAGTCCGTAGTCAGGGACTATGAGGACTCTAGTGTGAAGGATATCGGAAAGGATCGTCAGGGACGAGGAATGGACGTATCTGGATCTGACTTGATGTAACTAAGTAGAAGACTTGCATTTGGCTAGGCTTTACCCTAACATGCGCCAGTACTTAGACCAATGGTGATGTGAGAGAGCGGTGACCTATACCCCCAGCCATGGAATGTCCCGAGGGATGCCGGACCCACTACCAAAAGGCGTTGTGTGATGAGACCTTCCCAAAGAAGTACGGTGCTATGACTTAAAGCATGTCTGCCAATAGAGACCAACATATATAGAGTTAGATTCATACATTCATTGTTTGTCTCATACCATATTGCATCTATGTTTGTTTTGTAATCCTGCCATTTATGTTATTATGGATTTAACTGCCTTATTGAGTTTCTTTGAAACTCATTCCTTTATTGTACAATGTTTGTTAGACTATTCTACAGGTTCTGAATATGATGACTACTCGTATGAAGAAGCGCAAGGAGGAGAGGCATATCTCCAGGAAGGTGATTGCGGTTACGACAATTACACTGAGGATCCCGCGAGTGGTTATGCTCCGTACGATGCTTAGTCCGACCATAGAGTGGAAGCACCCTTGTGCCATTTATGAGATTTATACTTATAGGGATATTGTCTATAAGATTGAGAACAATTTAGTTACCTATTGTACCTGCTATTGGGATTAGATTCTATCCTGTTTATTCTCTTTTAGAACTACTTTTCCGCTGGTTGTAGAGTGGGATTTCGCCTCACTTTACTTATCTGATTTAGACACTCTGATTATATTTAGTACTCTGATTTATATATGATTCATTCTTTCCTTATTTGGATCTATGGTTTATCTTTCGCACATCGATTATTATTGTTCATGATTATGTTATTGTTTATGTGGGAGGTTGATTACTCGATACCTGATCTTCAGGTTGTGGATCACACTCTCGGGTATGCCAGTTAGGGTACCGGCTAGGAGGATGTGACATATTCTACTAGCAGTGTATCTCTATCCCAGAGGAAATATACATTGGATCTTCTTGAGGAAACTGGAATGCTAGGATGTAAGTTTCCTTGAGACTCCAATTGAGCCTAATCTACACTTGAAGGAAAAGGAAGGAGAACCAGTTGACAAGATAAGGTATCAAAAATTAATGGGAAAGTTGATCTATCTATCTCACACTAGACCTAACATCACATTTGCAGTTTGTCTTGTTAGCCAGTATATGCACGATCCCTATTCCTCACATTTGGATGCAGTATATTGGATCTTGAGATACTTGAAGACTACTCCAGGAAAAGGAATTTTAATTTCAGCTCATGGACATTTGAAGATTGAGGCATATACAGATGCAGATTGGGCAAGATGTCCAGATGATAGGAGATTTACCTCTGGGTATTGTGTATATGTGGGAGGTAACCTTGTGACTTGGAGAAGCAAGAAACAGGCTGTGGTTGTGTGGTCCAGTGCCGAGACCGAGCTTAGAGCGATTACTCAAGGCATTTGTGAGGTACTATGGCTTAAAGGGCTACTTCAAGAGGTTGGGATAGATTTGGAGGTTCTTATACAGTTATACTCAGATAGTAAGTCAGCAATCAACATAGCTCATAACCTAGTACAACATGATAGGACTAAGCATGTGGAGATTGACAGACATTTCATCAAAGAGAAGCTTGAGGCTGGGCAGATCCATATCACCTTTGTTACTTCAAACAAGCAGCGGGCTAATGTGCTCACAAAGAGCTTAAGCACGAAGATATTCAATTACATTATGAGCAAGTTAGGCATGATAAATATCTATGCTCAAACTTGAGGAGGAGTATTGAAAACATGGACTGAGGTTTCCTAGTTAGAATAGGACTATGTTTCCTAATAAGTCTAGATTTTATTTCTATTTGTTTTATAATTCCTTTTCCTACCTAGTACAGGACTTAACTAGGTTGTAACTATAAATACCCTATTGGGGTCTTGTGAATAATATACTTTTAGAGGAGCAATTCCTCACATTACAACACTCATCAATGGTGATTTTTGACAGATTTCCCGCTTCTTGAATTGCGGTTTTTTGGGTCTCCATGAGGGTGGAAGGGCTCTTAAAATTCTCCGTGTCACATCCTCATTTGCCAACTCCTTTCCAAGGCTATGCAACTTGTTAATGATGTTAGTGAATCTACTAAACAAAAAAGTAATGTTCTCATCATCTAACATTTTAAATTCTTCATATTGAAGCATATAAACATCTAAGTTCATCTTTTTGATGTGGTCGGTCCCTTCATATGTGACGACTAACTTATCAAATATTTCCTAGGCACTTTTGCAAATGCCACATCTATTGTAGACTCTTTCACTTAAAGCACATTGCAAAAACATTTTTTCTTTGTGGTTTAATTGAATTTTAACCTTGTTGGTTGGAGTCCACTCGGCTTTGGGTTTGGGTACCTTATTGCCTTGTTCATCTATTTTGAGAACTTCGTTTGGTCCACATGTCATGATGTTCCAAACATCAAAATCATGTGCACAAACAAAATCTTCAAACCTATTTTTCCAATAGGCAAAACCTTCTCCATCAAAGTATGGAGGTCTAGAGGTGTTAAGTGTCACATCCTCCCAGCCGGTACCCTAACTGGCATACCCGAGAGTGTGATCCACAGCCCTAAAGATCAAGTTTAGGAACGATCATATCCATTTCGCACAATAACATAATCAAATGCAAGAACAAATCATAATGTTCAAGTAATTTATAATAAAAGTCAAGAAAGGATCTCAGAAGGATCACTATAGAATATCAGAGTGCGGAATAACAAGATACCAAATCAAAAGACAACTGTAGAGTATAGCGGAAATATACCCTACAAACACAAGCGGAAGGTAGATAAAAATCTAAGTAAAGCTCTAAGCTAATACAAGTAAAGTAAAAGATACGTCTAGAAGAAACAAGAGAAATCTAATCCACATCTTCAGTCAGCTCTTCTTCTCCTTCAGTCTTCATCTTCTTCACCTTGTGCTTCCTCATACGTATCGTCATAGTATTCAAACCTGTAGAGAAATCTAACAAAAGATTGTACAAAAAGGAATGAGTTTCGAAAGAAACTCAGTAAGGCAAGTTAATCCATAACAACATAAATAACATGTGGCAAAACATAACAAGATGCAATGCAACATGAGACAGATAATGTATGTATGCAACTAAACTCTATGTATGTTGGTCTCTATGGTAGACATGCTTTAAGTCATAGAACCATACTTCTTTGGGTAGGTCAAGTCACTCCCCCTCAGCCATCCAGGCATCTTGGGTCTGCCGGGTAATTGGGTAAAGTCCTCATCAAACCATGGTAGGGGATTTAGTCAACACACTCTCTCACAACCATTTGGCATAAGTACCGGCGCATGTCAGGGAAAAGCCTAGCCTAATGCAAGTCATCTAGTCAGTTATATAAACTCAGTTCCAGATATGTCCATTCCTCATCCCTGACGATCCTTTCCGGTATCCTTCGCACTAGAGTCAGCGTATCCTATGGCACCGACCAACTCGGACTACGGACTCATCAACCCTATTGGTTATCCACATATGGTAAACGGGAAGCTCTCATGTCCTCTCACGGGTTGGTTATCGGTCTTGAGCGCCCATGAGCCCAAGTCTAGCCATATGCAACCCTCCAATAAATGGCCTCTTTCGAGTATCCACAATGTGACCCATGTCCTCTCACGGATTGGTTACCGGTCTTGAGCGCCCACGAATCCCCATTGCTACCACGGGTCGTTCGGTCTCAATACCCTTCCGATTCGGGTCTGATATAACAGGGGTATATCCTAGCCAAACACTGCTAGACAGCCCTAGGTATGACAACCATTGATTCGGGAAAGCGTCGATGGGCATCTTCGGAGAACATCCCATACTATTCCCTCCGATGTCCAAGGACAGAAGTGTCAAAAGGACACTTCCCAATCCCAAACCAAACTTAAGCAAACACATTCCCAGATCAGTCATAATATATACAACCAGCAGTTCATCATATACAAGAGAATGTAAAAGCAAAATCAGATTAGGCAATAATAGGTAATTCATATAACATGAAAAATGAAAAAGATAATATAAACAAGTGCTACTGATCTCACAGTAAGAGATCAGAATTAAATTATAATAGCAGTAAGTAATCTCATAGTTTCACAAAGTAGAAACTAGAGAACAAGCAATCTATGTAGTTAAGGAATTAACTGTCCTTACCTGATTATCGAAGAATATGATCCAAAACCAAAGAGAGCAACTCCAAACTTAGCAAATAGACTCCTAACAATCATAGATACAACATTAGGAAATATGCCTAAAAGATCAGAGAGAAAACGAATCAATTCGGGCGAAAAACGAAGCTACTGACTCCTTTGGTCGAGTGCTTGGTAGACTGGCCCAGTCGACCAAGCAGTCGACCAAGCAAGTCAGTACGGAATAGTGAAAACTGTTTTGGCCATAACTTCTTCGTTTGAAGTCGGATTGATCCGAAATTCGAAGGGGAACTTCCTATGATGTATCAGAATCATATGGGAAGATAAAGTCATCAAGTCATGGGGAAAATTTGGGTTCTTGATCTAACCCAAGAAATTAGGGTTTCAACCTTATGGTCCCCATAAAAAGGTTGAGATCACAGAATGAAAGAAAATTAAATAATTGGCCAAAAGCAATAAGAAAATCATAGGAAAGCTAATTTAGGTTAACAGAAACATTGCCCATGAGGTTTCCCTCGCATGGGAGGTTACCAAGATTTTCCAGAAGGATGATACAAGGGTTAGGGTTTCAAGAAAATCTTCGGCTAGGGTTAAGATCATGATGATGATCATAGATCTCAAAGAAACGAAGGAGATCACGAAGGGATGGTTGCAAGGATGTAGCATCAACTTCCTGATCTCAATCAAGAACAAGATCAAGAAAAGAAAATTAATAATTCAGAAGAGATACTAACCTTGAATTGTCGAACCAGAGAAGAGAGGTTTCAGATCTGCAGAGGAATCTTCAAAATCACCAGAGAGAGTTTCGGAGAGGTGTTCTCACGTTCACAAAGTGTTTGGGAGGCTGCCGTAACTAAGAAAATCGAAGTAGGGTTTAAATAGAAGTGAAAAACCCTAAAAATTACAAATTCTCGGATTTGGCAAACCCTTTGGTCGAGTACTTGGTCGAGTGGTCCAGTAGACCAATCAGTCGACCAAGCAGAACAGCAAGGTTCAAACAAGGATTCAGAGGGCTATACAGGGTCAAATTGAGTGAGGTTTTCTTCTACGAGTCAATCAAGAAGTCTAGTTTCCAGAAATACTTTCAGATCAAGAATTGGAGTTCATTAGGTCCACCAACTAAGCTCATATTCTTTGATGCGCAAGCAGGATTTGACAGACATAGTTCAGCAACTTCGGACAAGGATTTGAAAGGTTATATGGGGTCAAATTGAGTGGGGTTTTCTCCTGGAAGTCCATTATGAAGTCTAGTTTCGGGAAATATATCAGATTGAGCACAGAAGTTCATTAGGTATTTCAACTAATTCACCCCTCTTCGGTGCGCAGATTCAGAACAAAACTGATGGCTCTCATGGAAAGGCTAGGGGTAATCAAGATTCACCCTAGGAAAAGAGAAACAAAGAATGCACAATCTGAAAAGGTGTTGGGAAGTTTCCAACAGATAAAAGAACATTAGGGTCTCAGATATGGTTACCTCTCATAAGAGTTGGTTACCTCCCATGAGAGTTACCCATAATAAACTCTCACAAAAAAACAACCCAAGATAGATAAAGGAACATCTCATTAATATTTCAAAATCAAGAATGGAAATAGGAAGGGTGTACCAATGAGAGAAAAGAATGTAAATAAATTCAAAGGAAAGAAATCCTAATATCCCATGGGAAGACTAGGGAGAATAAAGATTCACCCTAGGGAATAAAGATAAAGAAATCATAATAAAGAAAGTCTTGGGGAGGATCCAATGGATTAATAGAAAATAGAAGGGTTGCCAATTGGTCTAAGGAAAAACAAGGATCAACTCCTCAATCATGAGGACACAAGGGAAGGTCATGGTAATAGTATGAGACCTTCCCCACAATCACAAAGATAGGTAGAAAATTCAGGGAAAGTATCATCAAGATTGTTGGTGGAATCAAATTCAAGAATCATCGCCATATGGCTTCAAGAACATAGAGTGAATTGGAGAATTCACTCTAGGGCTAAAAGAATTAGAGAAGAGGTCATTACAGCAGTGTAATACCCTTCTCATAATCAGAATATCAGAAGTAGAGAAAAAAGAATGAATTAAAGAAGAAAGAATGAATTAAAGAAGAAACGAATTGAATACTAACCTTTTAGAAGAGAAACCGATGAAGAAATCTGAACAGATGTTTGAGGGTCTTTCTTGGCTTCGAAGGAGAGGATCTAGGGCTCTTCCCACGTTCTCCAAAGGTTTAGAACAGATTGGGATTGAAAAACATGGAGGTCCCCCTCTTTAAATAGCACATAGAGTCCAAGAATTACTAGGATTTCACCAAACTGACCCTGTTGATTGATTGGTTGCCAAAGAGGAAGTTCTAAGGTCCTTTCCACGTTCTCTAGAGAGTTAGAAACCTAGTGGGATTGTTTACCACGAAATTAAAAGAAATAAAGCTTTTAAAAACCTTCAAAACAGAAAATTACCAAAATGCCACTGCCTAGACAACTTGTTCAAAAATAGGGATTTAATGGGCCTAACTTCAATATTTTTGGATGGGCTTCTTTCAACGCATCATACTACTTACCTAGTATGGAGGGATGTCTTCAAACCAGGTCCAACTAAGCTTTAGGTCCATCAACCAAGTTCTTCTTCACCAATGAGTAGTTCAACACCAAATCAATTAAAGTTTCCATAAGGAAACACCATCATCAATATCCATGGGTTTTGGGTCAAACACCATATCTTCTACTGAGATGGCCCACAAAGACATCATCCCTCATTTTGTGACATTGGATCAACCCTATGAGAAAGGTCTGACATGGCTTCCTAAGATTTTCAAAGATAGTAAAACTAAAATCATGGTCAAACTTCAAAGTCAACATTAAACAAAACTGAAATCACGGTTCAACTTTAAAGTCAACATTTAAACTAACCCTTCTTTACCCAAAACAGATAGGGTGACTTGGCTAGGTTTGGGCTGGATTTCACATTAAGACCTTCGGTTCTTGAAGGAGCTTCATAAAAAGGAAAGGCCATGATCTTTGACTCTTTTAAAGATTGATTTCAATCTTAATTTGAGCTCCTGCTCTGATACCAATTGTTGGTGCACCCTAGAGGGGGTGAATCGGTAGCAACTAGTGGATTGTCCCAGTTTTGCGGTTTGTGCATAAATACAATGTAAATTGAAAATTCAAATGAATTTAAATAACCATAACACAAGATTTATAGTGGTTCGACTTTACAAGTCTACGTTCACTCCTCTCTTGGCCTCAAGAGAGTATTCCACTATTGATTCTCTTTAATACAATGGGTAGAGATCAAACCCTACCATAATCTTTGTTACGGGGCAAGAGTACCCTTTACAATATTTGTTCACTAAGTGGGGCAAGAGCACCCCTTAAAAATCTTTGTTTACGGGCAAAAGCACCCAAGCAATTTTTGTTAATGGGAAAGAGCACCCAATCAATTTTTGTTTTTGGGCAAGAGCACCCAAAACCAATACTAATCTACCTACAATAGAATTGAAACATTTACAAAGGAAGGATGTTACCTTACAAGAGGTGTGACACTTTACCCCTTGTGTGATTGCGATGCAATGTAAGTTTATGCTCAAATGGAAATGTATGCACCACCGACGCCTTCAATCACCTCAAGATTGGCTTCCACAAGCTTGCTTAACACCTTGGTATGTTTCTTCAAGGTTGGGGAGAGGGTGAGGGGTGAAGCACAATTGCTTGCTTGAGATTTTAGAGCATGAGATCATTTGGGGAGTGGGTGATCAAGTGTGAGCCTCAACCATCTCAAACGAGGTGAATTAGGCTTATATAGAGCACCTTTGAGTGCCTAAACACGATCCCCAACGGATAGAAAACGAACACAATTTTTTTCTTGTTTTTAACCTAGACAGACGTCCATCTGGTCAGACGGTCGTCCGTCTGGAAAAGTTCTGTTAAAAACTAGTTGTTATGGCTTAGTCAGGACCAGACAGTCGTCTGTCTGGCTTACCCAGATGGTCAGGCCGTCTGGCCTTTTGTGACATGCATTTCTGTCAGCAAACCAGACGGTCATCCGTCTAGTGCACAGTTTCGCTGTCTTAGTTTGGGACTTGGACTTGGCTTGGGTTTTTGGACTTTTTGATCAACCCTAAGCCTCATACATCTTCCTACTATGTCCTAGGTCAGTCTAGTGACATGATATGCACATGATTACATACAATTACATAAGAGTGCATATGGAGGTGTCCTAAGTCCTAACTTCATCTAAGTCTTGATCATTGAAGTTCTTGACTCTTCTTGTACTCCATTCTTCATTATCATCTTCATGTCCACCTTGCCATGATCTTGGCTTGGGCTTGATTTGAGTATGAGCATATGGCTTTGACTTGGAGTTGGTCCACTTGTTCTCATCTTGAACTAAAACAACATAACTCAATATAGCCATTAGTAATTCATGTTTGTTATCATCAAAACCAATGGAGGCTGATATGGCAAATGCTGACATGGCATTTTTAAACAAATCTCATAACTGCTACTTGAACTTCATCAAGAAGCAACCGGCTGTTCCAACTGGTGGTTTGACATTAGCTGTAGAAGTTTAAGATGATAGAGATGAAGAATCAATCCAGCGAGGGGAACCTGTGGAAGAGCTGCAATGAGTACAACTAAGTCAGGAAAACCCTTCTCAAGGAACCATGGTCGGTTCTGAACAAAGTGAAGAATTCAAGCACCATCTTGTGGCATTCCTGAAGCAAAATTCTGATGTTTTCGTTGGTCAGCAAAGGACATGTCGAGAATCTACCGAAATGTCACTGAGCATAGTATGTGGATCAATAAAGGCACTAAACTTGTGAAATCGCCCAAATTTCTGACACTTTAACACATGGTTTAAGGATTGCGAACCCAAAGCTCGAGTAGACGACAACTGTGGACCATTCGACTAAAGCTCGGAAGTTCAGAAATAGACCCCATGATGGTGCATGACCCTATAGAGGACTTGCATTTATTATTTGTGGATGACCAGTTGGGTTGATGAGTCCGTAGTCCGAGTTGGTTGTAGCCATAGGATACGCTAACTCTAGTGAGAAGGATACTGGAAAGGATCGTGAG
The DNA here is from genome assembly GCF_041222555.1 of Hakea prostrata. Classification (NCBI taxonomy): domain Eukaryota; kingdom Viridiplantae; phylum Streptophyta; class Magnoliopsida; order Proteales; family Proteaceae; genus Hakea; species Hakea prostrata. Next base: position 38,917,190 of record NC_142601.1, on the reverse strand, counting down.
AGGCGAGGAATGGAAGTATTTGACTCTAACTTGATATAACTAAGTAGAAGACTTGCATTGGGCTAGGTTTAACGTTGACATGAGCCAATACTCAGACCAATGGTGATGTCAGAGAGCTGTGACCTAAAGCCCAGCCAAGGAATGTCCGAGAGGGATTCAGGACCCAATTACCACCGGAGAACCCAAGATACCAAGATGGTCTTTTGAGGGAGAATGATTTGAGACCTACCTAGAGGAGTATGGTGCTATGAATTAAAGCATGTCTACCAATAAATACCAGCATACATAGAGTTAGATTCATACATGCGTTGTCTTTTCATATCATCTTGCATCATGTATGTTTTGAAATCATGTTTTACTATGTTACTATGGATATAATCTGCCTTGCTGAGTTCTTTTGAACTCACTCCTTTTTGCAAATATATTTGTTAGACTATCCTACAGGTACTGATGAATATGAAGGCCAGTACTATGAAGCACAATTAGATGATGCATACTACTCTCAAAGTGGTGGCTACGGTGACTACGAAAGTGAGGAATTCATGGGTGAAGATGTATCGCGTCAAGATTAGTTGTACTCACATGCTTGTTACGCGTTACCTGGATTTTGAGACTTTTACTTTTAGAAGTTGTATTTATAAGATAGAAGAGACCTTAGTTTAGTTTGATTTACTTCTTTTCTATTCCTTTCATTTTTGGAACCGGTTGTAATCTTTCTTTTGACTTTCGATCTACTATTCTCTGTGCTATGTGGAGTGATTTTCCACTACACTCTACATTGATTATTAAATTGGTATCTTTCTTTCCACACTCTGATTATCTTGTTTTTCTCTTAATCTTATTTTGATCTCTTTGTTAATGTAATATAATGTTGATTATGTCTTGTTCGTGATTATATTATTGTAAATGTGGGAGGTTGGTTTCCTCGATATTGATCTTCGAGGCTATGGATCACACACTCACGTATGCTAGATAAGGTACCAGCTAGGTGGATGTGACACTTTGGGGATTCTAATACTATTAATTTGAAAACCCCAAAGTCACATTGAATTGATTTCGAATCGGAGCCATAATCGGGATTTTTGCTCATGACCATTCGGGGGGGTTGACTAGCTGGTCGGCTGGTCTTGTAAACCTATCCAATGGCCATATTCGGGGTGTGTGCTTTGGCCCTCTTTTTGACCCCCCATCTATCCCCAATTTTTACTCCCTCACTTTCTTATGTACCTAGGGTTATTTGGTCTAATTGCGCTCTGTTTGGTGAATCTTTTGGGACTTTGTGGAGCATTATTGACTTTGAAAGGTGAGGAAAACACTTAACCATATCTTTTGTAATTGTTGGTGTTATTTGAATATTCATTTATATTGCTATCTCATACTCTATTATAAATTGTGTGACTTTGCATGAACAGAAGGTAATGTTATTCTATGTTTGTTTCTACTTTCAAATTCATGAATCGTGATATGGGAATGATGTGAATGTGTGAATTTGATTTTGGGACTTTGTCCTCTTATATGTATATGCCAATTAGGTTAGGGTTGTAGGTTTTCCATTACCCTTATATACATATGCACTTAGACCTAAGTACATAGATATTAGGTGTCTAGATTTGTTGGCTAAGTAGCCTCATGAGTCCTACAACCCTTCTGAAAAGGGTATTGAAGCCAGTTAACACGTGATGTTAGTGTCTAGGTCCTGTGAACATCAAGTAGGCCCACTGCCATCATGAAATGGTAGGCTTGCATATGTACAATGTTTGGGCTTGTGTCACTTTCAGCGTGACGCGCAATTTTCGCGGGAAAGCCACAAGAGCGTCCACCTATACATATGTGGATGACCATAGGGTTGAGAAATGGAATACAATAGATGCCTCCCGATGAGGATCCCATTTCTATGTGGATAATGATATCGGACCAACAATTGCCTCCCATTGAGGAATGATATCCAGACCATATGTAGTACAAGACCATATGACTATGCATTGGGCCTAGATTTATCCTTGACACACACAAGTTCTCACGCCAAATGGTGACATGAGAGAGTAGTGAATTATTCCCTAGCCACTGATTGATGTGACTTGACCCAATAACCGCTGAGAACCCAATAGACGTCTCTTATTGAGGGAAAGTGATTGAGACTGCCCAGAGGAGGCTAGTGTATAGCTTAATGCGTTTCTACCATAGAGACCTCATGATTAGAGTTAGAAGCATGATTGCATATTCATTTACTATTCACCTTATTATTATATTTATATATATTTTTTGTGGATAATTGTGATTGAATGTTTGATATGTAGTTAATTTGACCTCACTAAGTTCTATTGAACTCACTCCTTTGTATACATATGTTTTTACATCATGTCACAGGTTATGAGGACTCCATTAAAATGGATGATCTGTTGCAGGCAAAGTATTTTGAGGGACGACTTGCAAGGAGGTGGAATCGCATGGAGCTTCGTGCCCATGCCCGGATTGCTCCTATGGGGCCAAGTACCAGTGAAAATCTGACGATGTCTATGGAGATGATAGCATCCCTCGTAGTCCTATATTATGTCATTGCCATTGAACCTATAGGGAGGGATGATGTTGTCTTCCATCAAAGAACCTAGATTTCTGGTGCAAACAGTTCTTTTCTTTAAACTCTGATGATACAATTTTGATGAATGTTGGATAATGACTTTACTTTAAACTCTTGAATGACTGTAATCATATTTGATAATTTGATTATTTTGACTTTAAATCTTAATACTTAATTAATTCTTGTCCTTTGATTATGATATGTTGTATGGTGGTATGTGTGAAATCCCGCAAAATCCTAATCCGGAAATCCTTAGTGAAGATCTCATTTTTGGAAACCCTAACTGGCTTTTAAAGAAGAGGTAACTTGAATAATGAAGGACTTGGGAAGTGGACTATGAGTACAGTGATGTCACCCTTGGAAGGTCTTACACAACCATGTAAAACCCTTTCTTAAGTTGGAAAAGGACCCTATAGGAGCTTGTGGATTTGGGAGACCAAAGGACCATTTTGACCAAAAGGCACTGCCTTGGTCGATTGCCTTGGTCGCCTCAAGTGACGAAGCTAGTCCTTGAGGCAGAATTGTGTATTTTTGAAAATTAGGTTTCCAGAGCCCTATATATACAGACTTCGATCTAATTATAACCACTTTGCCTCTAAACTATTGGAGAACGTGAGAAGAACCCTAGAGGTCTCTCTTCAAGACCAAGGAAGATCCCCAAGCATCTGTGAGTGATTCCTCCGTTGAATCTTCTTCTTCAAGGTTAGTAATCGCTCTCACTCTCTTTAAATCTATTCTCTCTTCTGTTTCTACCCAATTTCATGATTGTGAAGAAGGTCTTATGCTACTGTAATGACCTACTTCTTCATCTTCACAGCCTTAGAGTGAATCCCCATTCACTCTATTCTTTATGAACTTCTTCCAAACGAAACTAGGCAAACTCATACGGCAAAGCAATAAATCCAACAATTCATATGGTATGTATGCAATGCACAAGCAAAGAATAATTTAATAGCAAGAATTAAAGCTAAGACTAAAGTACCAGTCATGACATCTTGATTCGGGTCTATATTGCTTCCAACTATGCTATACACTTTTCCGGCATGAGGGGCTTGAACTGGCTTTGCATCTAAAGCAACTTGACGATTTGATTTATGAGGGAAAAGATGGGCGAGATGTCTTGTCTATTGGCAGAAATAATAGACAAGCTCTCTCTATCCTACAGGTTGCACGGACGCTAGAGGTCCTTGATTCACTGACCTCGGGTTTGCATAGATCGGCTTAAGGTTTGCATTCCCAACACCTTGTCCCACAATCTAGGGCTGAAACATCGAGGTGGGATATGGTGCAAGTCTAGTGAACTTCCTATCGGTCCTTTCAACATAACTATAATTTCTACTCGGCAGGGATTTCAAGTGACGAAAATTCTCTCTCACAGCTTCTTCAACTTTCTTCGAATTATGCACTATCTAAACATAGCTCACCATAAACATACCTCTAATCGGCAAGATGGTGAGATATGTCTTGATTAAGGGTCTCAGTCCTTTGAAGAACTTCTTTGCTTTAGCTCTATCTGCCTTCAAGGACTCAAGAGCAAAGAAAAACAATTCCTCAAATTTTTGTTGATACTCAAGTACAGAAAGGGGACCTTGCATTAGAGCCATGAACTCCGACTCTTTCACATCCTTCACAGACTCGGGGAAATAATTCTTGCAAAAGGCTTCCCTAAATATTTCCCAAGAGATACCATCCACATGCAAAGCTTCAAGGATAGGACGGGTAGAGTTCCACCATGCATCAGCTTCGTGCTGGAGCTTCTACTCGGCGAATGGGATCTTCTGCGCTTCAGAGCACTGCAAGTTTCTAAAAGCTTTCTCTAGTTCCCTCAGCCACTTATTAGGGAACAGAGCATCCTTTGTCACACCAGTAAAACTCAGGACTTGAAGTTTTTGAAAACTCTCCATCAGTCTAGTATGAGGAGTTCCCGCATACCTTTCAACATTTGGCACAGCAGCAAGGAGGGTTTTCCTGGGCAGCAACATGGGTCTCGTTGTGCATAGCCATAATACTAGTCAACATTTGATTAAACTGTGCACTTTGTTGTTGCATAATATTCCCATGATATTGGCGATATCATGGATATTGGCCATTGGAGGAGCACCGGGTGGATTACCAGTAGCTTGAATGTTCAAAGGAATTTGGTCATCAACATCACCAAAAGACGCACCAACTTTAGGGACAACTCTTCTTCCATTCCGACTAGAGGAGGCACCATGGTTCCTTCTTCCAACCATCCTACTAATTCAACAAAAAGCAAAAATCCATGAAAAATTTATCCAAAGTCACACTCATGTTCCCAACATGTCAAACACACTTAACTCAACTGCACATGCCGTTAAAAATCCAAACAATAGAATAAAAAAAATAAGATTTCACTCAAAATGGCCAAACAACAAAAACTGCCCTTCTTGGTCGATGCTCCTTTGGTCGATGGTATCGACCAAGAGGATCAACCAAAGCAAATCTGCGTGAAAACCAGCATTAAAGGGCCCACTTGCTTCATTTCAAACTCATTTCCAACTTCACTCCCTTTGAATTTTGGCTTTGAAAAAAAAAGGTTTCTAGGGTTTCCTAAGGCTTCCAAGGCTCACAAGAGGCTTCAACAACTTCACACAACCCACTTTGATCACCACACAAGTAAGCAACCTTCCATCTTCTATAATGTCATGTTCTTCACTTTGATTTCTGTCAAAACTATGAAATGCTTGATGTTCTAGGTTAACAACACATCTAGGAAGGTTTACTAACATGATCCAACCATTTTCCATACAATGTCCTACTTCAACAACAAGATTTCACACACTTTGTGAATTTCACTATTCACAACACCGAAATACCAACTTTCAAAAAACTTGCACCATTTTCAAACCAAATGGAGTTTTGACACCAAACGACTTCCTATGTGACTGATTCAATATGAGGAAGGTGCTCACGCACTTCGTTCGGCCAAAACCCAACTTTTCAAATATCACAAAAGCTAGCCCAAAAGAGGATTTCATCATCTTAGCTTGCTGAATTTTCATGTCCAAACTGAATTTTTTTATGGATTTTCTTCATATAAACCATCCCAGCCTGTTTATCCAAGTCTTATGCACATGTTAGTATGTCCGAATCGCAATTTCGCCAAAATCAAAATTTTCAAAATTACAAAAACCCTCTTTGCAAACCCACCCCACCCCCCCCCCCTTCCCCCCCCCCTCCTCCCCCCCGGGGGGGGGGGGGGGGGGGCCCCCCCCCCCCCCCCCCCCCGGCCCCCCCCCCCCCCCGCCCCCCCCCCCCCCCCCCCCCCCCCCCCCCCCCCCCCCCCCCCCCCCCCCCGCCCCCCCCCCCCCCCCCCCCCCACAACCCCAAAAAAAAAAAAACAGATAAGTAAAGTGAAGCAAAAATCCCACTTTACATCCAAAGAAAAGTAGCTCTAAAGAATAAACTAGATAAAACTAATCCCGAGGCAAGTACGATCCCACTAAGACAACATCCTGTAGGAAGACTCAAAAGCACAAGGACGCCACGAGGGGACAGACGAGGAGAACCACCGCGGGAGAGAAGGGAACCGCAACACCCCCGGAGATAGCCCGCCGGCCCATAGGGACCGCATAGACCGACGAGGAAGCAACAACAGACAAAAGGAAGAGTTTCAAAGAAACTCGAAGGCGTTAAACCATAATAACAAAAGGGATTCGAACAATCTAAATGCAAAGATATGAGACAAACAAGAAGAATGAACAACCAGTATGCGGCCTATGGGACATGCTAAGTCATAGCACGACCTTTGGAAAGTCCACTCACATCCTCAACCATTTAGATATCTTGGATTCTCTCACGGGCTTTTCACCGGCGAGCGCCGAGGTAGGGTCCTTCATCCCTCGACAAACCGGCGGGGGTTAGTCAACACACTCTCTCACAACCATTTGGTAAAGCACGGGCACAGGAAACCTAGCCAAATGCAAGTCTTCTACTTAGTTACATCAAGTCGATCCAGAACTCCATTCCTCGCGACGATCCTCCGGTATCCCACACAGAGGACCAGGACCGACCAACCGGACACGGACCATCAACCCATGGTATCCACATATGGTAAACGGGAAGCCCACGCCCCACGGGGGACGGCTTAAGCGCCCGTGAGCCCAAGTCAACCATATGCAACCCTACCAACAAAGGCCCCCACAAGTGATCCGTCCTCTCACGGGGGACCGGTCTGAGCGCCATGAATCCCCATTGCTACCACGGGCGCGGCTCAATACCCTCGATTAGGGTCCACATAACAGACATCCAGCCAAACACTACAGACAATCCAATATGTCATCCAACAGTTAGGAAGGTGTCCAGAGGGCATCTCCGGAAACATCCCATAATATTCCCGTAGTAGTCCAAGGACGAAGTGCAAAAGGACACCTCTCCTTTCCAAACCATACGTAAGCATACACATGCATCAATTCATATCATCACATATATGGTAACTCCATATATGGAAAGAAATCAATATAACAATCACTTGTATAACATTGGTAAGTAAATCATACATGAATCAATTCAATATGAATAAGTAATGCTACGTAATCAAAGTTATGCAACAGTAGAATATCATTGTAAGAATCTAATTTAGGAAACATATTAATGATATTCAAATATAGAAACAGATTCATGCTATCTATGTAATTAAGGAAATAACCATCCTTACCTTTTATAACGGCAAAGAATCCAAAGAAATCAAGTAAGATCTTGGCAAACTTGAGAAGAAGGTCCTAAACAAGTATATACAACATATTAGGAAAGATCCCTAACAGAAAAGATATCAAAACATCCGAAACAGACCAATCTGGAGTTGCTGTACTCATTGGTCGAGTGGATTGGTCGAGTGGTCCAACACCAATCAGCGACCAATGCAGACATGAGCTTAGAAAATCGAGTTTTGAGATATGAAACCCGAATTTGGTGGTTCAAAAGGGTACTAATCAAGGGGTAGACTACATCAGTAGTATTCTAACATAAAGGGGACCTCAAAACACTAATCAAATCAAGGTATCAAGATCCAAATTAGGAAACAAAAAGTTACCATAAATAAATCAAACATGGATCTTGATGAATTTTGAAATAGAAAACAAAGATAAGAACTATAGGAGGATGGATCATTGCTTTTGTAATGAAAACATGAAAACATGCATAGGTCTTCATGGAATAAGGCTTAGAAGCATAAATCTAAATAAGGAAATAAACCTACCATATATGTACTATCATGCATCATGAAGAACACATAGTAAGGTAGAAGAGAGCAACTAGAATTCTATGGGTTATGGATCATAGAAAGAAAACACAACCATTAACCACTAACATGATCAATGAAAGAAGATCCAAAGAGATCGAATTCGATTAGGAAATTAACAGAGATTAAATCATGGTTTGATCATGAATCCTTCAAAGCTTGCAATGATCATGGTTAAGATCATTGTTCTAGCCTTAAATCCTTAGGATGATCATGAGAACATGTTCAGAGATGTTTGCAACAGAGGATGCAGCATCTCTTCCACCGCCTCAACCAAAAGGAAAGAAAAACAAAGATGTAGGAGAAGAAGAGAGAGTAGACCTACCGATGCAAAAGAAGAGCCGACGAAGATCCGCCAAGAAAACCCAAGGATGCAAGAGAGATGACCAGAGGTCTGCGCCAGAGGGGGAGGCAGCAAAAACGAAGGGACGAGAGACAAAAGACAAGAACAACCAAGCCAAAGACACCAGGCGAGGGATGGGAGCACAACCACCAACAAGAAGCCAAAAAAAAAGCCCATCAAACCAAACCAAAGGGGTGACACAAGCAAGGACTTACCAGTAGGTAGAAATGCTCAAACCAAGATAGAGAGCACAAGTCCATCAACTAATTAGATTTCATCAGGATTCCGTTCATAAATAGAACCTATCATCAACCTTCATGGATTCAAAGCGACACAGTCTCTGGGATGGCCCAAAGCTGATTCTTACTTTACTTCGGGTCATCGGACCTACAAATAACAAGGTTTCCGGGTCAAGGTTAGGGCTGGGTTTCACAGTTCTTACATGAGTACTACTTCTGAGACATACCTATCAAGCATGGGCTGGTTATCACAGATGATCTAGAGACATTCCGCATTCGATAGAGGTTTGATGCTATGGATTGGCTACACCTATACACTACGGACTATCCAGTCTACCCGGACCTCGTCAGGTACTTCTATAGTAACCTGACCTTCCATATAGAGGTAGACCCACACGATTATTCTAGGATCGTCATTCAGTCTATGGTCAGGGGCAGAGAGATTCGCTTTTCTACCAGGACACTGGCCCACATCCTTGATGTTCCACCAAGGGGGTACCCTATCTGGACTAACCAGGGAGTGAATCACGGTCCCGCCAATCAAGTTTAGGAACGATCATAGTCACTTAGCACAATAATATAATCAAAAGCAAGAACAATTCTTTGTATTCAAATAATTTAATAATAAAAGTCAATAAAGGATCTCAAAAGGATCACAAGAAACATCAGAGTGCGGAAATGATACAAATAGGACAAATAGTCAAAGTGTGAAAAGGAGGGGAAAACCCGTCCTATAATAATAGCGGAAGGTAGATCGACTAAAATTAAGGGTTACAACCGGTTGCCAAAATGACAAGGGAACAAACTAACTACGGTCTCGACAATTCAAATAAAAAGGTTAAAAAGGGAATGAGGCGATATCCCATCCCTAATACATAAGTACAAAACTGAACTGCTCCAAATAAGTCCAAATCTCGGACTACTAGTCTTTATCAACTTGTACACCGTGACCAGTGGGGTATGGGTCATCAACTTGGTTTTCAAAGTGTTGATTGTCAAAGTCGACAGTAGTAGTACCTGCAATAGAGTCTAACAAAGATGTTGCAAAAAGGAGTGAGTTCAAAATAACTCAGCAAGGCAGTTATTCCATAAAACATAAGCCATATGATACAAACAACAACATGATGTAATATGTTATGAAACACATGATGCAAGTATGATTCTAACTCTATAAATGCTAGTCTCTAAGGTAGACATGCTGTAAGTCATAGCACCATACTTCTTTGGGTCGTTAGTCACTCCCCCTCAACCCATTCCGTATCTTGGGACTGCCATGGTAATTGGGTAAAGTCCTCTCAAACCATGGTAGGGGATTCGGTCACCACTCTCTCACATCACCATTTGGTCTAAGTATTGACGCATGTAACGGCAAAGCCTAGCCCAATGCAAGTCTTCTACTCAGTCACATCAACTCAGATCCAGATACGTCCATTCCTCGCCCCGGGAGATCCTTTCCGGTATCCTTCACACTAGAGTCAGCATAATCCCGGATTACGGACTCATCAACCCTATTGGTAATCCAAAAATAATAGACGGGAAGCTCTCACGTCCTCTCACGGGTTGGTTACCGGTCTTGAGTGCCTGTGAGCCCAAGTCTAGCTATTTGCAACCCTACCAATAAAATGGCCCCTTTCGGGTATCCGTAGTATGGTTTATGTCCTCTCACGGGTTGGTTACCGGTCTTAAGCGCCCATCAAGCCATACCCTACCACGGGTCGTTCGGTCTCAATGCCCTTCCGATTTGGGTCTGATACAACAGGGACATCCTAGCCAAACAACTAGACAATCCTATGTATGTCATCCAATAACCCGGGAAAGTGTCGATAGGCATCTTCGGAGAACATCCCATACTATTCCCTCTGATGCCCAAAGACAGAAGCCTCAATAGGACACTCCCCAATCCCAAGTTATACCTAAGCAATCACATACTCAAGTCCATCATATCGCATACATTTGATACATCATCATGATAGAAGTTAAATCATAACATCGAAATGATCCATCATATATACAAGTAGCGAGAATAATAAATCATTATAACAAGAGTATATGAAATCACAATACTATTGTTCTAAAACATGTATAGTAGTCCTATGATATTCAAAAGAGATAAAGAAACCATGTTTGCTAAGTTATGAGCATCAAGACATAAGCACATAGCCTATGTATTTATGGTGATAACCATCCTTACCTTAGGTTAAGTTGATGACGAATCAAGAGTTACCAAGGAATGATCCAAAAGTAGTGTTAAGACCCTAAACAAACATAAATGAAAGGTTAGAAAAGAGATCGGGAAAATCAGAGGTCGAACGGGTCAAAACGGAGCAAGGTTGCTGTCAGTAGCAAGTTTGGTTGATGGTCTTTGGTCGATGGCATCGACCAAAGAGGATGACCAAAATTGTCTTCGGGGCTGCATAATGGGTTTTGGGGATTTTAGTCCGAAATCGGTCTTCCGAGGCTCGGATCAATCCGGAACTTGGAGGGGATGCTAGGAACAATAGCAGAAGACTACGTAGCAAGAATTAACATGATCCAATGGTCAAATTGAAAACCCCCAATTTAAAATCCTATGTTCTATATGCTAGAACCATAGTCTTCAATGAAAATCATTGCCACTTCAAGAGAACCTAGGAATTTAATCAATAGAATGATGAACAACAGAATATAGACAATTACTAACATATAATCAGACCTAATTGAAAGAGAAAATCAGATTAAGAGATGAATTCATGTTGTAAAGAAGAGAAAAATCAAAATAAGAAAGCAAGAACATCATGTATGAGAATCATAGCATGGAAAGGGTGAAGAGAGGTTTAATCAAAGCAAAAGAGCTTGTAGAAGAGGTGGTTGCAAGGTTGCAGCACCTTCTTCATGAACTCAGTAGCAAGAACAAGATGAGGTAGAACTAGTTAGAGAGAGAGTGAGAGATTACATACCTTGGAGAAGAGATTAGAGAAGAGAGACAATGATTCTTGTAGAAGATCATCACCCAAGCCAAGGAGGAGCCTAAGAGGAGCCTTCCCACGTTCTCAAGTGTTGAAATGAGTAAAATATGGTTCTAGGTTTGAGGTTTCACTTAAATAGAGGAAGGAATATCCAAAAACCATCTTTTTCTCGAATCTGGGCTTGTTTGGTCGATGCTCTTTGGTTGATGGCATCGACCAAAGAGAATCGACCAAAAATGGTTTCAGCAGAAAATTCAGCAATAGTTCCACTTCGAATAGGGATTCGGAGGGCTATACGGGGTCAAATTGAGTGAGGTTTTATTCTACAAGTCAATAAAGAAGTCTAGTTTTCATAAATACCTTCAGATAAAGCATGGGAGTTCATTTGGTCCACCAACTAAGCTCACCTTCTTTGATGCGCAAGCAGGATTTGCCAGACATAGTTCAGAAACTTCGGACAGGGATTTGTAGGGCTATATGGGGTCAAATTGAGTGAGGTTTTCTCCTACAAGTCCATCAAGAAGTCTAGTTTTGGGAAATACATTTGTATTGAGTACAGGAGTTCATTAGGTATTTCAACTAATTCACCCCTCTTCGGTGCGCAGATTCAAAACTAACATTGACAATGCTCTCAAGTGAGGGGCATCATCGTTAATGTCCATAGGCTTGGGCTCCGACACCAAATCATCAACCAAAAGGGTCCACAAGTCTCTTTTCCCCCAACTTTGGGTCTTTCAGACCTACAAACATAACAGATTCCGGGCTGGGGCAAGGTTAGGATAAGGCCGGACATTACAGATCTATCCTAAGGGAAAGGTCTGGCATGACTTCCTAAGGCTTTCAAAGATAATAACACTGAAATCAAGGTCCAACTTTAAGGTCTAACATCAAATGAGTCTTTCTTCACCCAAAACAAATAGGTGTCCTGGCTAGGTTTGGGCCAGATTTTACATTCTCCCCCCCTTAAAATAATTTCGTCCTCGAAATTGAGAGAGTACTAGGCTTTCGAAAGAGATGGAGATACATCGCTTTTACCTTGACTTTCTTCTCTCAAAATCTACGGAAAATAAATAACAATAAGTCTTTTGTAAGAAAACAAGGAATAAATCTAACATGCCTTGAAATCAAATTGAAAATATGATCATGGCTTCATGAAGACTTCACAAGGATCATGGCAAAGATCAATATGAAGATCATAAAACCTTAAGAATGAAAGGAGATTTGTAGAAGGGATGGTTGCAAGGATGCAGCATCTTCTTCTAAATCTCAATCACAAAGAATAAGACATAGCAAGAGTAGATCAATACAACACAAGAGAGATTACTAACCTTTGATTGAAGAACAGGAGATGAAAAGCTTGAAGTCTTGAAACAATTAGAAGGAATATCAAATCATGAAGATCACATTTGATTTCTCTTCGAAATCATCATGTGGGGAAAACACAAGGTTATAGAGTGTATGGAGATCCACTCTAGAACAACAGGGATAGAAGGATCAGTCATGGGAATTGTGACATCCAGCCCAAACCTAGTCCGGGATACCCTATTTGTTTTGGGATAAAGAAAGACTTGTTTAATGTTACACCTTGAAGTTGAACCTTGATTTCAATGTTGTTATCCTTGAAAGCCTTAGGAGGCCATATCCGGCCTTATCCTTACCCTGACCCGGCCCGGAATTTGTATTGTCTGTTGATCCAATGACCTGAAGTGGTGGGAAAAGTCCTTGTATACCCTTTTTGTTGATGATTTGGTGTCGGAGCCCAAGCCCATGGACATTGACGATGATGCCCCTCACTTGAGAGAGTTGTCAGTGTTAGTTTTGAATCTGCGCACCGAAGAGGGGTGAATTAGTTGGTAGACCTAATGAACACCTGTGCACAATCCAAAAGTATTTCCCGAAACTAGACTTCTTGATGGACTTGTAGGAGAAAACCCCACCCAATTTGACCCCATATAGCCCTCCAAATCCCTGTCCGAAGTTGCTGAACTATGTCTGGAAAATCCTGCTTGCGCATCGAAGAAGGTGAGCTTAGTTGGTAGACCTAATGAACTCCCATGCTTGATCCAAAGGTATTTCTGGAAACTAGACTTCTTTATTGACTTGTAGGAGAAAACCTCACTCAATTTGACCTTGTATAGCCTTCCGAATCCCTGTTCGAAGTTGCTGAACTATTCCTGAGAATTCTGTTGAAACTGCTGTTGGTCGATACTATTGGTCGATACTATCAACCAAAGGTCCTTTTAAGTGAAACCTCGAACCTAAATCATTATTTCACTCATTTCAACATCTGAGAACGTGGGAAAGCTCCTCTAAGCCTCCTCCTTGGCTTGGGTGATGATCTTCTACAAGAATCATTGTTTCTCTTCTCTAATCTCTTCTCCAAGGTATGTAATCTCTCACTCTCTCTCTAATCTACTTCTACCTCATCTTGTTCTTGCTACTGAGTTCGTGGAGAAGGTGCTGCAACCTTGCAACCACCTCTTCTACAAGCTCTCTTGGGTTGATTAAACCTCTCTTCATTCCTCCATGCTATGATTCTCATACATGATGTTCTTGCTTTCTTATTTTGATTTTCCTCTTCTTTACAACATGAATTCATCTCTTAATCTGATTTTCTCTTTCAATTAGGTCTGATTATATGTTAGTAATTGTCTATATTCTGCTGCTCATCATTCTATTGATTAAATTCCTAAGTTCTCTTGCAATTTCAATTGATTCCATTGAAGAACATGATTCTTGCAAGTTTACACCTAGGACCTCAATTTGGGGGTTTTCAATTTGACCATTGGATCATGTTAATTCTTGCTACGTAGTCTCCTGCTACTATTCTTAAGCATCCCTCCAAGTTTCGTATCGATCCGAGACCCGGAAGACCAATTTTGAGCCAAAAACCCAAAGAAATAGCCAATGCCATGATTAACAACTCTTGAACTTGATATGCCAATTTGGGGATTTCTAATTTGACCATTGGATGATGTTAATTCTTTGATAATTAGTGTCTCTATATTGTGTTTGAACTGTTCCCCAAGTTTCGTATCGATTCGAGACCCGAAAGACCAATTTTGAGCCAAAACCCAAAAAGCCAGCTTGCTGTCCGAAATTCTTTTGGTCGATGCCTATTGGTCAATACTATCGACCCAATGTATCGACCAACAAGGTTGCTGTCAGAAACTTTTGCCCAATTTTGATCCGTTCGATCTCCGATTGTTTTGATTTCTTCTCTAATCCTTCATATATGTTTGTTTAGGGTTTTAAGACTATAATTGGACCATTCTCTTGTGACTTCGGATCATCTTCTTCACAATTTGAGGTAAGGACGGTTATTGCCATATAACATAGACTGTATGACTTTTACACTGCTGTTGGTAACTTAGTAGACTTAACTTATTATTTGATTTTAGACATCATATGACTACTGTAGTTACCTTATGACAGTAACACCATGCTTAATTACTTGATTTATCATGTTTACTTATTCTTGTCATTTATTTATATACTGTATTATGAGATGTTATGACATGTTTTCAATATGATAATGTATTGTTGATATGTAATGGATGGAAATAAGCATGTGATTGCTTAGGTATGATTTGGGATTGGGGAGTGCCCTACTGGTACTTCTGTCCTTGGACATCGGAGGAAATAGTATGGGATGTTCTCCGAAGATGCCCATCGACGCTTTCCTGGATCATTGGATGACATACATAGGACTTGTCTAGATGTATGGCTAGGATGCCCCTGTCATATCAGACCCGAATCGGAAGGGCATTGAGACCGAACGACCCGTGGTAGTAGTGCGGATTTATGGGTGCTCAAGACCGGTAACCACTCCGTGAGAGGACATGAATTGCATTGCGGATACCCGAAAGGGGCCATTTATTGGTAGGGTTGCAAATGGCTAGACTTGGGCTCACGGGCGCTCAAGACCGGTGAAATGATCCGTGAGGGGACGTGAGAGCTTCCCGTCTACTATTTGTGGATGACCAATAGGGTTGATGAGTCCGGTGAGTAATATCCGTGACTCTAGTGTGAATGATACCGGAAAGGATCCCGAGAGGGGAGGAATGGACGTATCTGGAACTGACATGATATGACTAAGTAGATGACTTGCATTGGGCTAGGCTTTACCTTTGACATGCGCCAATACTTAGAACAAATGGTGATGTGAGAGAGTGGTGACCGAAACCCCCAACCATGGATTTGTCCGAGAGGGATGCAGGACCCAACTTCCCCCCCGGTGATGAGTGACTGAGACTACCTAAAGAAGTATGGTGCTATGACTTAAAGCATGTCTACCATAGAGACCAGCATACTTAGAGTTAGAATCATATTTGCATCTTATGTCTCATATCATCTGCATCAATTCATGATTGATATCATATCGCTTATGTATTATGGAATAACTTTCCTTGCTGAGTTCTTTTGAACTCACTCCTTTTTGCAACATATTTTGTTAGACTTTTCTGCAGGTACTCCTACTGTTGACTGTGACGGTCAACACTTTGAGGACTAAGTTGGTGACTCATACCACTTTGGCTACGGTGACTACATCGGTGAAGGCTATCAGTTCAAGACTCATATTTGTTAGGAGTAGATCCGGCCTGGCTTAGTTTCTTATGATTATGTTATTGAGGAGACATTGTATAAGTTAGAAGAAACTGTAACTTAGTTGCTTACCTTTTTATTTTCCTTCTTTGGAGATTTGGTTGTAACCTTTACCTTATTTCGATCTACCTTCCGCACAGTTGTCTTTTGATTTGGTACTTGTTTTTCCGCACTCTGATGTTCGTTGTGATCCTTCTGTGATCATTTCTTAACTTTTATTATTAGATTACTGGAATACTATAAATTGTTCTTGCTTTTGATTATATTATTGTGATAAGTGGATATGATCGTTCCTAAACTGGATCTGTTGGGCTGTGGATCACTCCCAAGTAACCCAGATAGGGTACCCCCTGGGTGGATTTAGGGCGGGATGTGACAGGAATGACTTAAGATCACCCTCCTATCGAAGGGAATAGAAGGCATAAGAAGAAATAGTAGAGAGGAAAGATCAACTTCGGGGTAAACTTCTACCAAACAAAACTAGGCAACTCATACGACAGAGAATAAATTGAACATATGGTATGTATGCATTTGGCACAGTAGCAAGGTTAGGATTAGGTGGGATTTCATAGGTACCCTATCTAAAATACCCGAAGGTGTGATCCACAGCCCCAAAGATCAAGTTTAGGAACGATCATATCCACTTAGCACAATAACATAATCAAAAGCAAGAACAAATCATTGTATTCAAGTAATTTAATAATAAAATCAAGAAAGGACCTTAGAAGGATCACAAAAGAATACAGAGTGCAGAAATAACGATACCAAATCAAAAGATAACTGTAAAGTATAGCGGAAATATACCCCACAAACAAATGCGGAAGGTAGATCGAAAATCTAAAGCAAGGTCTAAGCTATTACAATTAAAAGTAAAGGTCTAGAAGAATAAGAGAAATCTAGTCAAAATCTTTTGTCGGCTCTTCTTCTTCTTCAGTCTTCATCTTCTTCACCTTAGGATTGTGCTCTTATAACATCATATCAGCTTCTAGCTCACGATCCCATCGGCGGATAAGATGATGTCGGATACCATCAATAGGAGCCGTCAATGCAATCCAAACTTATGAACTGGTCACACCATTGGTCATGTCCTTCTTCATTGACTTCCGAAGCTAAACCAAGTAAGGAAGGGTCCTCCGTACCGTAGCATGGGTTCTCTTTCGATCCTGCAAAAGCATCTAAAACATGTCCCCCGAAGGGTAAGCTAAAAAAGAACTTAGCAAGTAGTCAATCACAATAAGCATCTTCACACACAATCCAAAGCAATATAAATGTAATGATATGAAACAATAAATGCAAGTATGCTTCTAACTCTATATATGCTGGTCTCTATTGGCAGACACACTTTAAGTCATAGCACCATACTCCTCTCGATAGGTCTAAAATCACTCTTCCCTCAACGTTCACGGTCTTTTGGGTTCTCTGTTGGTAATTGGGTCATGCATCCTTTTCGGACATTCCATGGTTGGGGTTTAGGTCACCACTCTCTCACATCACCATTGGTCTGAGTATTGGCACATGTACAGGGTTAATCTTAGCTCAATGCAAGTCATCTACTGAGTCACATCTACTTAGGGTTAGATAAATCCATTCCTCGCTTCGTGCGATATTTTCTAGTACCTTTCCCACTAGAGTCACCATCTCCTTCCTGGCTACGTAGACTCTTAACCCTATTGGTCATCCACAAATAGTAAACGGGAAGCTCTCACGTCCTCTCAAGGGTTGGTTACCAGTCTTGAGTGCCCATGAGCCCAAGTCTACTACTGCAACCCTACCAATGAATGGCCCCCACAATGTGATTTAGTCCGCTCACGGGTTGGTTACCGGTCTTGAGTGCCCACAAATCCCCGTTGTTGCCATGGGTCACTTGATCTCAATTCCCCTTCTAATATGGTCAGATATGATAGGTGTCACATCCACCCAGCCGGTATCCTATCTGGCATACCCAGGAATGTGATCCACAGCCCGAGGATCAAGGATCGAGCGGCCATGCCTCCCACATACACGATAACATAATCATGAACAATATAATCAATGTTTTAAGCAATTAATAATCAGATCGAGTGAGTAAGAAAAGATAATCAATCAGAGTGTGGAAATTATGAAGTATCAAATACATATCAAAAAAAGTCTCAAAGAGAAAGAGAGTGATCAGAAGTCACTCTTTCTTAGAAGCAGCGGAAAAATGGTTAATCAATTTAGTTACAAATCCCAAACATCAAGAGTAAATCTAAAGAGTTATTACAACATATCCAGTGTTCCAAAAGACATAAAGGCCTAGGCTAGAGTCTCCTCCGTCATAAATAGAGTATCCTCGTATGTGTGCACAAAGGAGACTAAGCAAGGCCTCTCCCAAATCAAGGTCGGACTAACTCTAGTACAGAGGGTAATCACCCTCGGCACCTTCACCATAATCTTCGTAATAGCCAGGACCTTCACCGTAGTATGAGGGATCATGCGCCGCCTCATAGTAGGAGCCATCAATGTCTTCAAGTACTGCAGATATATCTAATAAAAACAATTGCAGAAAGGAAATGAGTTCAAAGACCTCAGCAAGGAGAATTATTCCACAATACACAAATCATACGATACAAGTCACAATATGATGCAAGATGATGTGAGACAATGATGAAATATCATTATAACTCTAAGTATGCTAGTCTCTAAGGTAGACATGCTTTAAGCCATAGCACCATACTTCTTTAGGTCGTTTGTCACTCCCCCTCAATCATACATGATGTCTTGGGTCTGCCGAGGTAATTGGGTAAAGTCCTCATCAGAAACCATGGTTGGGAATTAAGTCACCACTCTCTCACATCACCATTGGTATAAGTATTGGCGCATGTCACGGCGAAGCCTAGCCCAATGCAAGTTATCTACTCAGTCGTATCATGTCAGATCCGGATACTTTCCCTATGGCACCGACCAACTCGATTCCATATCCTTCACACTAGAGTCAGCATATCCTATGGCTACAACCAACTTGGACTACGAACTCATCAACCCTATTGGTCATCCACAAATGGTAAATGGGAAGCTCTCACTTCCTCTCACGGATTGGTTACCGGTCTTGAGCGCCCGTGAGCCCACGTCTATCCATGTGCAACCCTACCAATAAATGGTCCCTTTCGGGTATCCGCAGTATGGTTTATGTCCTCTCACGGGGTGGTTACCGGTCTTGAGCGCCCATCAACCATACTCCCACGGGTCGTTCAGTCTCAATACCCTTCCGATTCGGGTCTGATACAACAAGGATTAGTCCTAGCCATACACCTAGACAATCCTATGTATGTCATCCAATAACCCGGGAAAGTGTCATTGGACACCTTCGGAGAATATCCCATACTATTCCCTCCGATGTCCAAGGACAGAAGTGTTGGTAGGACACTTCCCAATCCCAAGTCATACGTAGTCATTCACAAGCTCAATCTCATCATATCATACATGATCAATAGTTTATCATACAAACAAAGGCATATCATAACATGATTAATCATATACATAATCGTAAAGAATAGTTAAGCATGATATTCCAAATGACATATAACATACTATCCCTGATAAAAATGCATATAACAATCATACATGGCTAAGGAGTACACATGTGAAGTATATCTAATAAAATCAAAAGTCACCAAGAATAGCCCAAAAGTCTGTGTTTGTACCCTAGACAACATATAATCAACATTAGAGAAGAAAGAAATCAAATCGGAGGTCAAACAAAGCATTTCGGCCACAAACAGAGTTGTTGTCATATCTTGGTAGACTGGCTGGTCGATTGTCAGTCGACCAAAGCTTAAACAGTAACAAGCAGAATTGGGGATTTGGCCCAAATGATCTTTTGGTGCTCCGATCGACATGAAATTTGGAGGGCATGATTATGGCAATAAGGGGACACTACACACCAAAAATTATCACGATCCAACGGTCCAATTGTGAATACCCAAATCGAACTATGTTCTATATGCTAAACATCACACATTGAATTGGAATTGATTTGCAATAGTAAGAATTGAAGGGGAATCAATTAAGGGGATGACAAGAATTAAATTAGGATTATGAATCAATAGTAATTCAAGTCTATCATACATCTACACATCAATTTGGATTAAAGAATATGTTGAAATGAAAGGAATCATAGGATTGTAAAGTAGATGAACATAATCATAGCAAAAATGAATTGAAATTGATAGAATTGGAAGAGGAAGCTCATGGCCAAGTGTTTGCAAGGTTGCAGCACTTCTACCATGGTCCAAAGATCATAAATTAATAGAAGATTGAGTAGATTAGAAGAGGAATGAGAGAAATCATACCTTGAGTTGATGATTGAGATGGGAAGCCAAAGATTGGAGTCAAAGATCTTCACAAACACCAAGAAAGAGCCAAGAGAGTGTCACTCTTCATTCTCTGGAGTGCCAATGATTGAGGTAGACCTTCATTCACGAGTTCCAAAAAGGTAGGGTCAAAATGGTAAGTAATTTTGTAAATTTTCGAATTTCATAACTGTTGGTTGACTGGTCAGTCGACCAAGGCTGACAGCAACCTTAGAACAGGGATTGGGAAGGCCAGACTGATCCAAATTGAATTGGGTTTTCTCCTACAAGTCAATCAACAGGTCTAGTTTCAAGAAATACCTTCGGATTGAGCACGGGGGTTCAATAGGGGCTTCAACTAATTCAATCTTCTTCGATGTGCAGATTTTCACTGAACACTGATAATGTGCTCAAGTCAGGGGCATCACTATCAATGTCCATAGGCTCTGGATCAAGCATCGAATCTTCAACTAAGAGGGCCCACAAGTCTCTTCTACCTCCACTTCGGGTCTTCGGACCTACAACAGTACAAAATTCAGGCCGAGTCAGGGTTAGGATAAGGCCGGATTTTACAACAGGGGTTTCCCTAGCCAAACACTTCTAGACATGCCCTAGGTATGTCAACCAATAGTCAGGGAAAGAGTCTAGGGGCACCATAGGAAAGCGTCCCATACCACCTTCACTGGTGTCTAAAGACAGAAATGCCAAAAGGGCATTCCCCATTCCACAACTACAACCTAGGCATTCACATCATATCATGATTCCATACATATCACATTTAGATCATAGTCCAAATCACATTCACATCATTCAATAATCAATTCTAATATGTAAATCTCAATATGAACATGCTACTGTAGTTACAAAAGTAATACAACATTAAGAAAGTAACACAACAGTAGTTAATTCATGCATTCGAATCATATCATAACAAGCATGTAAATATGCATATTGTGAGTGTACGTACTCACCTCGAATTCCGAATATATAGCCTTCAAGAGAGAGATCAGAGAACAAATCCAAAATCACCTAAACAAGCTTAAACAATCATGTATAGACCATAACAAGTAATTCCAAAAGATTGGAGTCGAAACAGAGACAAAATAGGGAAATCTGCTGTCAGCAACTCCTTTGGTCGATGGTCCTTGATAAACATGCATTTACCATTATTTATTTGATTTAATTCCCCATACTTATTTAATTGAAGAGAGCTAATTGAGTATTTTTGTGTATTTTTCAGGAATAAGGTGATTTTGGATATTAGACATAATATGGAGTAAAGTTGGCAAATATATTAGATATTGGTGGATTTTAAATCATGGCATTCAATCTTGCTGCCCAAGAAATCATGAAAAGTGAGATCTTAGTCAAATTGGAAATAGGTGGAGGTCTAAGGAACAAAATTGGTAATAAATCTGAAAATCGGGTAAACAGACCTACCTTCAGTATTTTGGGAATATCTCTCTCGTATGAGCTTGGATTTCAGTGATTCAAAATGCTATGGAACGATATTGAAAATATCTACAACTTTCCAGTTTTGAGTGTTTCCAATATCCTAAAGAATAAAGATAAAATCGAAGGGTAAAGAGAGGGGATTCATTGTGTGCGTGAGACATAAAAGAGAAGCCAACCACAGAGAAGAAGAGGACGGCGAACGCGGTACTCATCTCTCTCATTGCTGAAGAAGAAGACCACATATCTCTCTCTCTCCCTATGTTTCATCTTTATTTTTCTTATGAACTTTGTGATTATGAGTAGCTAGTTCCTTTTCTTTGGGATGTAGATGAACCATGCTTATTTCATTAATTTGATTGTTCTATCTCTTCTAGTTGATTGTGTTTGAGTTTGGCCAAAGACGTTCTATAGCTCAGCAAACTAAGCGTGGCAAGCTTCCGCGAAGGACGATAGTCTTGCGAAGATAGGGCATATCTAGGAAGACCATCCCTAATTTTCTTTGAAGTATAGAGTTACATCGATTCGGAAAAAGCATTTGGGATTCAAAATCCCAAAGATCTTCACATATTCATAGTTAACGTTTTTGCATTAATTAGTAGATTTAGTTTAAATTTAGTTTTGTTGAATTCAATCTTAGTGACTTAGCCTTTTAGTTCCCCATAGTTCGACCCTGTACTTTCTACTTGCTAGATTAGTATAGGATTTTATTTTTGATTGGTTAGCGACACGATCAGTCCTTTGGTCTATGGCATCGACCAAGCAGGATCAACCAAGCAGACAGTGTACGAACATAATCTGTAAAACCCAGCCCTAACCTTGACCCGGAAACCTTGTTAATTGTAGGTCCGATGACCCGGAGTAAAGTAAGAAGTCAGCTTTGGGCCATCCCAGTGGAGGACTTGGTGTCTGGCTTTGAATCCATGAAAGTTGATGATGAAGTTCTATTTATGGAAACTGAATCTTGATGAAGATCGGATTAGTTGATGGACTTGGAGTGCTCTCTATCTTGGTTTGAAGGCATTTCTACCTATTAGGTAAGTCACTTGACTTGTGTGCAAAACCCCTTTAGGATTGGATTTGATCTGGGCCTTCAATTCCCTGTTTTGGACTTGCTGTCAGCATTGGTCGACTGATTGGTCGACTGGGCCAGTCGACCAATCCACTCGACCAATGAGTACAGCAACTCCAGAATTGGTTTTTGTTGGATGTTTTGGTATCTTTTCTGTTAGGGATCTTTCCTAATATGTTGTATATACTTGTTTAGGACCTTCTTCTCAAGTTTGCCAAGATCTTATTTGATTCTTAGAATCCCTTTGCAAGTTATAAAAGGTAAGGATGGTTATTTCCTTAATTACATAGATAGCATGAATCTAGTTTCTATATTTGAATATCATTGACATGTTTCCTAAATTAGATTCCTACAATGATATACTACTGTTGTATAACTTTGATTACAGTAGCATTACTTGTTTATGATTAAGTGATTCATGAATGATTTATTTACCAATTATATACAAGTTGATTGTACTTATTGATTTCTTTCCATATATGAAGTTACCATATATGTGATGATATGAATTGATGCATGTGTATGCTTAAGTATGGTTTGGAAAGGAGAGGTGTCCTTTTGACACTTCTGTCCTTGGACTACTACGGGAATATTATGGGATGTTTCCGGAGATGCCCTCTGGACACCTTCCTAAATTGTTGGATGACATATCTAGGATTGTCTAGTAGTGTTTGGCTAGGATGTCCTGTTATGTCAGACCCTAATCGGAGGGGTATTGAGACCGAACGACCCGTGGTAGCAATGGGGATTCATGGGCGCTCAAGACCGGTAACCAACCCGTGAGAGGACAGGAATCACATTGTGGGGGCCATTTATTGGTAGGGTTGCATATGGTTAGACTTGGGCTCACGGGCGCTTAAGACCGGTAACCAACCCGTGAGAGGACGTGAGAGCTTCCCGTTTACCATATGTGGATAACCAATAGGGTTGATGAGTCCGTAGTCAGGGACTATGAGGACTCTAGTGTGAAGGATACCGGAAAGGATCGTCAGGGACGAGGAATGGAAGTATCTGGATCTGACTTGATGTAACTAAGTAGAAGACTTGCATTTGGCTAGGTTTTACCCTGACATGCGCCAGTACTTATACCAAATGGTTGTGAGAGAGTGTGTTGACTTAACCCCCTGCCATGGTTTGTCCGAGGGATGAAGGACCCATTACCAATCGGCTGCTCAAGACCGGTGAAATGATCCGAGAGAGAATCCAAGATATCTTAAATGGTTGAGGATGTGAGCGGACCTTCCTAAAGAAGTACGGTGCTATGACTTAAAACATGTCTGCCAATAGAGACCAGCATACATAGAGTTAGATTCATTCATTCATTGCTTGTCTCATATCATATTGCATTTATGTTCGTTCTCGAATCCGGCCATTTATGTTATTATGGATTTTAATCGCTTTACCGAGTTTCTTTGAAACTCATTCCTTTATTGTACAATGTTTGTTAGACTATCCTGCAGTCCTTGAGTACTATGACGGTCCCTATGAAGAAGCGCAAGGCGAAGAGGCATATCTCCAGGAAGGTGATTGCGGTTACCACAATTACACTGAAGATCCCGCGAGTGGTTATGCTCCGTACGATGCTTAGTCCGACCATTGAGTGGAAGCGTCCTTGTGCCATTTATGAGATTTACACTTATAAGGATGTTGTCTATAAAGTGGAGAACAATTTAGTTACCCAATGTACTTGCTACTGGGATTAGATTTTGTCTAGTTTATTCTTTTAGAGCTACTTTTCCGCTGGTTGTAGAGTGGGATTTTTGCCTCACTTTACTTATCTGTTTGACACTCTGATTATATCTATCATTTTGATTCATTTATGATTCATTCTTTCTTTATTGGATCTATGGTTTATCTTCCGCACTTTTATTATGATTGTTCATGATTATGTTATTGTTTATGTGGGAGGTTGATCACTCGATACCTGATCTTCGGGCTGTGGATCACACTCTCGGGTATGCCAGATAGGGTACCGGCTGGGAGGACGTGACATAATCTCCAACTTTTGATTGGAAACTTGTCGAAACACATCGGAACACTCCAAAATTAACAAGAAAATTCAAAAACAATATACTAAAACTGTTGATGGTCTAAACACCTAACAAGGTCAATGGAATAGAATTCTAATAAAACCCTTGTTAGGTTAAAATTGCGGATCATCATAGGAAGGCTAGAATGAAAGGGGACTCATTCAAAAGGAATAAGAACAGTAGATCATGCATAGAAAACAACTAAGGAGAAGGTCTAACACAATTTAGAATAGAAAACTACAATAAATGTAGATCATGCTATCCATTCTAGATCCAATACATGGAAAATCACCATATGGCTTCAAGGAAAGCATAGAGTGAATCCTCATTCACTCTAAGACAAAGGAGATCAAAGGTTGGGTCATTATAGTGATGTAATACCTTCCTCATAATCAAAACAATAAGAAGAAACAGCAAGGAGAATGAAGTAATATAGTAGGAGATAGATCACTAACCTTGAAGAAGAGTAAACAAAGAGGAACTCTGGTTGAATGCGTGAGGATCTTCCTTGGCTTGAGGCTCTAGGGTTCTTCCCATGTTCTCCAATAGTTGAGAGGTAAAACAATTAGGTTTAGACCAAGGTTGCAATATATAGGGGATCCAAAATCCAAAACTTCCAAAAATAATCAATTCTGTTTTCAGAGTTCCTTTGGTCGATGGTATCGACCAAGGGAGGCTCGACCAAAGGGTCTCCCTTTGTCAATTTGCTAAATTTTGGGTCTCCAGGGTCAAAACCAACACTTAGGCCTTCAACCAACTTAGGGAAATGTCTGACCTGACTTCCTAGGACCTTCCAAAGATATCCACACTTAACTAAGGGTCCCACTTCAAGGTCAAACAACAATCAAATCACTTTTTCATCCAAAATAGACAGGGTGTCCAGGTTAGGGTTAGGGCTGGATTTCACATCATGACAGTCGGACAGATGCTGTAATATCCAGCCCTATTCTAACCCTGACCCTAACCCGGATCCACTATTGTATTCAGGTCCGAAGACCCGAAGCGGTGGAAGAAGAGATTTATGGACCATTCTGATTGATGATCATGATTCGGAGACTGAGCCCATGGACAGTGTCAATGATACCCCTTGCTTAAATGCATTGTCAATGTTTAAGGAAAGTATGCACATCGGAGAAGATTAATATAGTTGATGTACCAAATGACCTCCTGTGCACAATCCGAAGGTATTCCCCGAAACTAGACTCCTTGATTGAATTGTGGAAGAAAACCTCACTCAATTTGACCTTGTATAGCCTTTCAAATCCCTACTTGAAGTTGTTGTTCTAAACCTTAGTTTTCTACTGGAAATATTTTGGTCGATACCATCGACCAAAATATCCCAGTCTGCCAAGTTAATGATTCCATGGAATATTCCTTTTCTATTTATTATAACCTCGAGCCTTGAGCCCTTTTGCAATCATTTTCTCACCTGGAAACGTGGGGAGAGCTTCCCAAAGCAGCTCCTTGGTTAGTGTGAAGGGCACCTCATCAAAAAAACTCTTTGTTTATCATTGATTCTTGTCTTCATCTTCCACACTAAGGTATGAATCATCATTGCACTCTCTACCCTACCATTTTCTACACTTTTCTATTGCCACCTTGCTGATGAGACATTGGGAATGGTGCTGCAACCTTGCAACCACCACTCCAAGCGTCTACTCATGTTCAATCCATGATTTCCTTAACTATTCATTGATGCTATGCTTCTACCTCATGCCTAGCATATGTATCCTATGATTTATCTATTAACATCATGCCATTTGGTACCAAACTGAGTTATAGGATGTATTATGTTTATGTTTAACATTGCCATATGATTCCAATCGAATTTCTATTAGTTCCTCTAACTATTACATGCCATTCCTCATCAATGCAATCAATTCCAACTCATGCCATGAAGTTTATCACTTTAACTTGATAGCTCAAATTGGGGCTTTTTGTTTAGACCATTGATTTGGGTAAATTTCTTGATTTATAGTGTCCTACTACAATTGTTAAGTATGTCTCCAAGTTCCAGATTGATCCGAACACCAGAAGACTCATTTCGGATGAAAACCCCCAAAATCCACATTTCTGTCTCGAAGGAAATTTTGGTCGATCCTTTTGGTTGATACCATTGACCAAAATGTTGGCAGACAACAACCTTGGCCAATTTTGATCCAATTAACATTCGATCTTCCTGACTTCTTTTCTAACTTATTATTGATGTTTGTTTAAGGCCTTAACAATTCTATTGGACTATTCTTGGTATTCTCAATTCATCATCAATTCATCCAAGGTAAGGATGGTTATCTCTATAAACATATAAGTCATCAAATATTGAATGGTGTTTTATTTAAAGAATGAAACCTCTTAATTTTCTTTCAATCATTATAGGACTGTTACATATGTGTTAGAACAGTAGCATTTAAATCTTTATACTCTTGTTGTGTTACTTTATCATTTTGAATTGCTTATGTTTATAATGATTCGTTTCAATATCATGATTTGATTATTATTATTATGGATATGCATTGGATGCATGAGAAATGATGAGATTGGATATGTGATTGCTTACGTATGATTTGGGATTGGGGGGTGTCCTACTGACACTCCTGTCCTTGGGCATCGGAGGGAATAGTATGGGATGTTCTCCGATGGTGCCTATCGACACTCTCCCGGGTTATTGGATGACATACGTAGGACTGCCTAGTTGGGTGGCTAGGATTATCCATGTCGTGTCAGACCCGAATCGGAAGGGCATTGAGACCGAACAACCCGTGGTAGTGTATGGTTGGATGGGCGTTCTAGGCCGGTAACCAATCCGGTAGGGGACATAAACCATGCTACGGATACCTAAAAGGGGCCATTTATTGGTAGAGTTGCATATGGATAGACTTGGGCTCACGGGCGCTCAAGACCGGTAACCAATCCGTGAGAGGACGTGAGAGCTCCCGTTTACTATATGTGGATGACCAATAGGGTTGATGAGTCCGAAATCCGGGATTTCGCTGACTCTAGTGTGAAGGATACCGGAAAGGATTGCTGGGGGCAAGGAATGGACGTATCTGAATCTAACTTGACCGACTGAGTAGATGACTTGCATTGGGCTAGGCTTTACTGTGACATGCGCCAGTACTTGACCAAATGGTGATGTGAGAGAGCGGTGACCGATCCCCTTACCACGGTTTCTTTGATGACTTTACCGATCTTCCCTGGGCATTCCCAAGATATGGAAATGGGAGAGCGCCTGACGACCCAGAGAAGTACGGTGCTATGACTTAAAGCATGTCTACCCTAGAGACTAGCATTCATAGAGTTAGACTCATATTTGCATCATATGTTCCATATCGCATTGCATTATAATATGTTCTGAATGTGTATGATTTCTAATTATGGAATAACTTCCTTGCTGAGTTCTTCGAACTCATTCCTTTTTGTTCAAATGTTTTAGATTATATTCCAAGTACCGAAGACTACGATGGCACCTCCTTTGAGGCGGACTATGACTCCACATACTACCCTCCGG
Source organism: Hakea prostrata (assembly GCF_041222555.1). Classification (NCBI taxonomy): domain Eukaryota; kingdom Viridiplantae; phylum Streptophyta; class Magnoliopsida; order Proteales; family Proteaceae; genus Hakea; species Hakea prostrata. The sequence goes on along the minus strand of NC_142601.1, from coordinate 38,888,848 downwards.
GTAGTGGCGTCGGTGAGGATCCGTATATTGGAGCCGAGGAGGATTACTATACGCACCAGGGTTAGCCCCACAGTTGTGCGGGAGCGGCAGCGTTGGGTTTACTTCATCCGTACTGTTGAGGAGACTACCATTAGTATAGAAGAAACCCTAGCATAGTGCCCCATTCCCCTGGTGTATTTATGGAACCTTTGGTCTTGTAACTAACTTATCTTTGAGATTATCTTTTGACACTTAGACATGTAATCGACGTTATTACACTTCTTTTCCGCTGCTGTGAGAGAGTGGTTATCATACCTTCTCTCACCCTTATGATTATGCTTATACTTTAATGTTATTGTCTTCCGCACTCTGATTTATTTAATCTTATCTTATTCATGATACTTAGTATTAACTGTTTTTACCATTGATTATTATTGTTCATGATTAAGTTACCGTGTATGTGGAAGGCATGGACCTCAGATCATTGATCCTTGGACTGTGGATCATATCCCGGGTATTCCAAATGGGGTACCGGCTAGGTGGATGTGACAGATTGGTATCAGAGCCCAAGATCAAGTGGAACTCCGACCACAGAAACGTTGACGGAACATTCCGAGTCACAGATCCGAAAGTGACTCAAGTTCTCTTAGAAGTGAATAACTAATAACCTGGTATAGAAACCAAAATATTGAAACATAATCTGACTCATGAATAAGACACAATAATATAGACAAAATAACTAAACTTTATTGATCTCATAGGGGAATTTTTACAAGTTTGAAAAAGGGAAATACATCCATGATGACATAAAAGAAAATTCCTAGTACTGTCTATGTAGGTGAGTGACTCCTGCGATCTGTCTGATCCCTCCTAGATCTAAACTCCTCCTCCAGCCGTGCAAACCTCTCACTTAGGGTGCACATGTGTAACTCCATCCTCTCCTGCCGAGCCTCGATCCTCTCAAGAATAGAGTAAATCGATGACTGATGAGAAGCCACATCTGGAGCCTCAGAAGTCGTGTGTGATGGACCTCCGACCTCAGTAAATCGTGGAGCGGGAACCTCCTCATGTCTCAGAGCCTCCTCATGACCTTGATCATCATCCTCACTATGCTCATCATCGTCACCACCATCATCACCATCAGTACTATCATCCTCCGAGTCATCATCTCCTAATGCATCATCGATATCATCCTCAACCTTCTGACTGCATCCTGGAGCCCCATCTTCCTGATCAACCAAGTACCAATGGGCTCACCTAAATCTCGACCCTGAATCATAGGAGTATGCTCCAAGTCCACACCAAAGTACTCAAAGATACGAGTCAAGAGTCGGCCGAAAGCCAAGTTCCTATCCCCAGGAAACTCGATCCGATCAATCATGACATTTTGCATGATGTATGTTAAACGATTTGTACTCCAGTATACATACTATAAATGACCAGTGCCTCCATCGCCGACACTTTTCTATGATGCCCTGCCTTCGGAAGGATGTTTCGCCCAATGATGTGAGCGATAACTCTAGCTGAAGGACGCATCGCGGTACCACACCGGGGCATATAGCAATCAATGTCATCCCATAGAATCATGCATACCTCGTGTACCTCATAGGGAAGAAGAACCTCTGTGATATCTGTGCCGGCGGGAATCTACCAACGGGAATCTTGTACGATCGGTTTATCTAAGATGCGAGCCAGTGTCCTCGTAGTGAAACTGATCTCCTTGCCTCCGACCTTGGAATCCATGACAATCCTAGAACCATCCCTCGGATCATCCTCTATACGGTAAGTCGGATTACTATAGAAGTGTCTGATAAGATCTGGGTAGACTGGCTGTGCCGTAGTGTATAAGTGAAGCCAATCCATAGCCTCTAATCTCTCTCGGATGTGAAATACTTCTAAATCATCCACATCCACCAATCGTCCGTGCTCGATCGGTATATCATGGAAATAATGCTCGTGTAGAAACTCCGCCATAGGAGTAGTGAAATGCTCCTCGTCTATGACCTCAGCCTAGGGAACAAGTCCTCTACCCCTATCCACTCGTCTCCCTCCTCTAGGCATGGTGGATCTGTTGAAACAAGGAAAGAAACTCATTTGGATTAGTCCCAGTGTGTGATTGTTAGATGAAGGGCATTTTCGTAAATTTTCAGAAAATTTCGATGTTGGTGAAATTTTGATTTGATCATTCTAACATATGCATAAGACCTGTACAAACATGCTAGAATACTTCCTCTGTTGAAAATTCATCTTTTTGACATATTTAAAGTGAAAATTCAGCAAGTAGGAGAGAGAAAAATCCCTCTTTGGGCTTGCATTTGTGATTTTTGAAAAATGGAGATTTGACCGAATGGAGAGTGGGAACACTTTCCCCATAATAGATCAGTGTTGTAGAAATTTGTTTCATGTCAAAATTCCTTTTAGTTTGAAAATGAGACAAGTGTTTGTAAAGTTGGTTTTTGTGAAATGACTCATGTTTTGGTAACCAAAATAGATGCAAGCTTGTGTTTGGAACTTAATCTTACTTGAAAAGTTATGAAAACATGTTTCTAATCATTTATATGCATGATTCTAACCATTTTCTACAAGTATTATTCAGTTTTATTGAAGAACACAACAATGGTGAATGAAGTGTACAAGAAAAGAGAAAAAGAAAGAGAACTTA